>NC_140931.1:137822828-137862828 GCF_014529385.1 Adiantum capillus-veneris | reverse complement strand
AGACTAGTCTAGGGTCACCCATGCAATAAGTAAAGCCTAGAGATACAGTTCACTTACTCTTGTAAGACGATGATGATATGCCTCGATGAGAGGCGTTAGACATCCAACTTGTGATCATCAGCAACTCAAGGCTCGATATGAGCTTGAGGTTGGTTTGTAATTCTATGTTGTGCTTAGTACAAGTCCGTCATGTATTGTGTTTGAAGGTGAAGTTGACATGGCAAGCTTCTCAGAGATTATACAAGAAAGAAAAGTGGTGATCTATATGCTAGGACACAAGCAAGACTCGAAAGACTAGTCTAGGGTCACCCATGCAATAAGTAAAGCCTAGAGATACAGTTCACTTACTCTTGTAAGACGATGATGATATGCCTCGATGAGAGGCGTTAGACATCCAACTTGTGATCATCAGCAACTCAAGGCTCGATATGAGCTTGAGGTTGGTTTGTAATTCTATGTTGTGCTTAGTACAAGTCCGTCATGTATTGTGAGCTTGGGCAAAAAAATAAAGCCAAATTGATTCTTGCTAAACTAATGAGTCCAAAATTAAAACCACTTGAATAGGATTTTGTTTTTGACTCTTCAATGTGTTTGAAAAAAAAACACTTCCCAATAGCTTGTAAGGAGAACAAGGTAGGATGTCAATTAAGGAAGTAAAGAGCATGGATGGATACGATGCCCCTACGTGAAATCCACCCCATCAGCATTGGTAGCCCTTGCTCCCTAGGGTCCACTTTTGTTTCACAAGTTTCTTACGTATGAGGAGAGTGGTTGTGCTTTTATATGACAGACATGCACGAACTGGGTTTCCCCTCTGTCCAAGATCGTGGATGTTCACCGAACCTGATTAGACATGTGTCATAGTCTGGTTATTAGTTTTGTGTGCTTGTATTGCAATGTGTATGATATTATTTGCCTAGTAAAATGAATGTGTGTGTGTGTGTGTGTGTGTGAGAGAGAGAGAGAGAGAGAGAGAGAGAGAGAGAGAGAGAGAGAGAGAGGATCCCTTTTCCCACTGACACAAGGATACCAAAGTTACATGTTGGAATTAGGGTTGCAGAGAAGCACACACAGCTTGGAGAAGACGAAGGAAGCTCAAGGCACACAATAGAGAGTGTATTACTAGTGTGCAATGCAAACATAGATAGCCCTAGAGTGATGCCAATAGAAGATTAAATTTATGTCCAGGTTATAAGGTTTTTACATTCATTATGAGTAGTGACGATGATGTGGGGCCGTCCAACCGAAACACCTATCTCTCAACAAGGATCTTATGTCCTTGTAATCAATGCAAACAAGCTCTGCGACGGACAGGACGCATTTCTTTGCAGCACGTTCGTGAATTTGGCAAGTTTGATCCATCAATTATAGATCGAGTTGTTGCCAATTATAACTCGTCGGACTCTGACATTGGCCAACAGTCAGCAATCTTGCAACCCAATAGACGTGTTCGCAGGCGCTTTGGTCAAGTAGCATACGTGAGGCCACAAGATGTAGCCACACGATGTAGCCACTAACAGCTTGGAGGATGATCATGCAGACCACATTCCCAACGAGGCAATGTTTGAGTCCGAGATCGATGAAATGATCGAGACGATCATGGATTCAGAAAGGCTTATCTATGGTGATATGAAAAGTGAAGCCGATATGCCATTGTATGATGGAGCACGTATGTTTAGATTGAAGGCGCTCCTTGTTCTTCTTAACATGCATGCAAAGTTTTGATGGAGTGACACTAGCGTCGCAACGCTTTTCAGGTGATCTATTACAATGTGTTTACTTCAATAAAAAACTCTAGATATATAATGATCTGATAGATTACTACACAAGTGTACCGTATTTTTTTCGCTATGTAGATTGCTCAAACATACTGCCAGCTGATAAGGATCGTTTCCTACTGCTTTAGATCGATAGCTCTGAAAGAGATATTCATGAGTAAACATCAAGAAGCTTGTGAATATTCTCCGACGTCTTCATCATCTTCTTCATCAAGGTCAGGTAAAATTGAAACGTTCTCTTTGTATTATTCCTACGATATTAAAAAAAAAAATTCGAAGTCATATTCTTCTACTTGTTCTTCTAGGTTTTCTAAATCTCACTATTAAGTGCAATTATGACAACTTAAATTTTTCCCTTCCTATATAAGATATCGCATGAGTCCCTGGTATTGATTATTACACTCAAATTAATCATAATTAAGATGTTAAGTATACTAGTCGTATGATATATTACACTAAATGGGCGTATATACAATGTTCGGGGGAAAAAACCTCCTAAAGATGGAAAAAATGCCCCGGCAGTCCTAGTGTGTTCACACACATCACTACCACATGTATATGGTAACAAATCCCCCCTAGAGTGATGCGGTGAACAAGAGCTGGCACATGAGTAAAGGGAAGTGCCATGCCCTGAGGACATGATCAGTCCACAAAGGGGAGTAAGCCCAAAGCTTTGCGGAAAGCTTCAAGCTTCTCACTAGACAATGCCTTTGTGAAAAGATCTACAAGGTTGTCCTGTGTTGGCACATAAGCCAAGCTGATCTCTCCTGCTGAGAGCCTCTCCCTGACATAATGGTAATGCACCTCAATGTGCTTTGTGTGAGCATGAAAAACTGGGTTCCTTGCAATTGCCAATGCGCTCTGACTCTCAGTGTAGATAGTGTTGGCAGTGTCCTATCCAACACCCAAATCAGCCAGACGTCTGAGCCATACACACTCAATCGTAGCTGTGAAGACTGCCCTGTACGCAGCCTCACAACTCAAAGTGGCCACAGTAGGTTGCTTCTTGCTCAACCATGATATACATGAACTGCCAAGCATGAAACAAAAACCACTTGTGGACACTCGCGTGTCAAAACAACCATCCCAATCTGAGTCCGAAAAAGCATGTAAGTCTGGCGGCAATGATCCCCCCTTGGGATAAAACAAGCCAAGATGTAAAGTGCCACTAAGGTAGCGGAAAATCCTCTTGACAGCCTGCCAATGCTTAGACCCTGGGCTATGCATAAATCTGCTGACCTGTGAGATTGCAAACTGAATATCCGGCCTCGTGTTGCATACATAAATGAGGCAGCCAATAGCAGTTTGGTAAAGAGTGACATCAGCAGGATCGCCAGCATCATGTAGACTCAACTTAAAACATGTTTCCATAAGAGTGGCAATAGGTTTGCAATTCTCAAGTCCAAACTTACATAGCAATGTCTCTATGTAACTTTTCTGACACAAGGCAATACCACCATCACACTGCTTAAACTGTATACCCAAGTAATGATGAAACAGCCCCAAATCTTTCATCTTGAAAGTAGCATTCAAATCAGCCTTAAATTCAGCAATATGTCTCTCATTTGGTCCAGTGATTAGCAAATCATCAACATAAAGAACCACAATGAGAAGTACATCACCCTCAGGCTTTACATACAATGTGCTTTCTGTTGAACTGTTACGAAAGCCTTGTTTGACCAAATGAGTGTAAACTTTCTCATAAAAATCACGAGGAGATTGCTTCAACCCATACAAAGCCTTGTTACAGTTGCACACTTTGTTCTCTTGTCCTTTTATGACAAAACCGCGAGGGCTGCGTTACATAAACTTCCTCAAATATGTCACCATTCAAGAAAGCAGTAACAATGTCTGATTGATGTACATCCCAACCAAAATGAGCTGCCAATGCACATAGAAAACTCATAGTAGTCATATGAAAAATGGGAGCAAAAGTCTCTTCATAATCTATGCCTTTTTGCTGTGCATAACGTTTTGCAACAAGTCGAGCCTTATGGCGATCGATCTCACCATCCGGCTTGCGTTTCAACTTGTAAACCCATTTTGTACCAATGGCCTTTTTGCCAAGAGGCAAATCACATAAAGTCCATGTGTCATTTTCTATAAGTGCATCATATTCTGATTGCATGGCAGCCATCTAATTTTTTGAATTTTGTGCTTCATCAAAAGCAAGCTTTTAAACATGAAGGCCATAATTGCTACAATGTGGAAGTCTAAAACTTTTCATGTCTAAGAGTAGAGTTGTGAAAAGATTAGGGCTCCTAGTTTCCAATATACCAATAAAGCTTCAAGTTTTAAAGAGATGAGTTGGCTTTCTTTTGTGCACAAGCATGGTAATGGTTTACATCATCACCTAATCACAACAATGCATAAGCAGCTTAGTACGATAAGGTGCATACTATTTGTTCATGTACACTTTCATGTCATTTGCATCATAAATTGTGATAGAAATGAAAAATAACTTCGCATAGTTGTTTATTTTTTAAGGATTTTTGGCCATTATGATAAACTATAGGAGACAGAGGCTCCTCAACATCATGTAAGCTAGACACAGCCAAAGCATAACAATCTAATGCATAAGATGCATGGCGAGAGCCTGAACGAGTACGACTAGACAAAGGTGCATCCAATTTACTATCACGCAAAGTGTGCACCAGCCATTTTGGCATACCTCTAGCCTGCTCATTTTCAGCCCTTTCCTCATCAAGTACATCATGTACATCTGCATGAGTAATAGACTGATCTAAAACATTTTTAGAAACCCCAATAGGCTGTACATTTGCCTCATTGGAACTTACATTCGTATTTCCACCACTGAAAAGAGGCAACAAAGTGTCATAAATGTCGTGTGAGCTTACATTACTGTCTCTAGTACATGACAACAAGGGTTGAACAGAATCTTCCACAAACACTACATCCTGAGAAACCAGAATACATTTTGTTTGCAGATGATACAACCTGTAACCTTTGCTTTGAGCACTATAACAAAAAAAAAAACATTTGACAGCCTTATCATCCAATTTTCTGCGCTGCACTTGTGGCACCAAAGCATATGCCAAACAGCCAAAAACACGCATGTGCTCAATAGAAGGCTTTCTATCATGCCATGCTTCATATGGAGTAATAGACTGCAAAGCTTTCGTAGGACACCTGTTAAGTACATAAGTGGCACCCATGATGGCCTCAAGCCAAAAATAATGTGGCAAAGCTTGACTTTTGACCATACATCGTGCCATTTCCGTCAGTGACCTGTTTTTCCTCTCAGCAACACCATTTTGTTGAGGTGTATAAGCCACTGTACATTGGTGTTTTATCCCACGATTAGCCAGAAGTGCATTAAATTCATGAGACATATACTCCCCCCGTCGATCGGAACGGAGGGTGCCCATAGTACATTTCGAGACATTTTCAGCCATAGCGAGAAATTGTTTGAAGCACATAGCGGAAATACCCATGCATGCCTGGAGTAATCATCAATGAAAGTCACGAAGTACAGGTAGTTGCCCAAGGACGGAGTTTGCATGGGCCCACAAACATCACTATGCACAAGCTGCAACCTGTATGTGGCCCGAACTAAACCATCCTTTGGGAATTTAGAACGCTGCATCTTACCCAAAATACAGCCTTCACAAACATGTTTGACAGGTGCTTCAAGAGGCGACAAAGAAGCAACCATATCAGATTTCTGCAAACGCAGCAAACTGGCAAAATTCAGATGACCAAAACGTGCATGCCAAAGTTTTGCATTTGAAATAGCCCTTGAATCTGCAACAACATTTGCAAAATTTTGTCCACACTTGTCATACAAAGTGAGCTTATACAGCCCACGGCACAAAAGCCCAGATGCAACAATTTCATCACCAAAACTGAGATCATGAACTGTACATCTGTCATCCACAAATTTGACTACAAGTCCAAGTCTAGCAAGTGCGGATACAGACAAGAGAGTCTTCTTGATCCCACGTACATAAAGTGCATTAACAAGTGTGAAGGAACTGCCATTAGCAGCAGTGAGCACAATCTTTCCAACTCCCTGAACTAGATAAGAGGCGTTGTTGGCAAAAGTGACTGAATTCCCATGAGGGACACAAACTTGAGAGAGGTAAACAATTCACGATGTGAGGTAATGTGCTTTGTAGCACCACTTTCGGAATACCACACATGTGAATCTATAGCAACTGACAAGCATGCATCATGGACAACAGGATTGTAAGTGCACTTTGCGCTAAAAGTCCATTCTGCATCAACATCAGCAACACAGTCTCCTTTCACAGAAGACTCAACAATGGCTGCATTTGTAGTGGAACCAGCATTTGCAGTGGAACCACCCTCTTTCTTCTTAGCCTCTTTGGCCTTCAACTTAGGACACGACTTGATCAAGTGATCATTGGCTTTACAATAATGGCAACGCATCTTCTTTTTGCCCTTATCACCAGAATTGCCAGACGAAGTGCTGCCAGCACAATCATTAGGAACATAATTTTTGCCACTCGCAGCAGAACCATAAGAAGTGGTTGCATTACTGTTACCACCCTTTCTTTGAGAGGCAATAAAAGCCTGTTCAACTGCATGCTACCTAGTCCTTTTTTTTTCTAGAAAGTGACTCTTGCAACAGCAATGTGCACAATGCATCAAACTTGACAACTTCAGGATTTCCTTGGGTCATCAGTCTCCAAGTACTAGCAAAAGTCTGGTAGGAATCTGGTAAGGCATCAAGAACAGTCTGCACAAGGGAACTGTCTGAAATGACTTCACCTGCACAAATAAGTTGCTCATTGATATCCTTGACACTAGCAAGGAAAGTGTCCATATGATCTTCCTCATGCATAATCTTCGACTCCATCTCTTTACGCAGCAAAGCAGTTTTAGCCTCATTGCGGCTTGCATAAAGACCTGCTAGAATATCCCAAGCCTGTTTTGCAGATTTTGCTGAACGGATGTGAGGAACATAGTGCGCTTCATAGACAACGCAATCAATGCATGAGCCTGCGCATCGTTAACATTCCAGTGAGCTTGTTCTGCCGTAGGCAAAACAACTCTAATAGCTGCAATCCTTGCAGCAAGACCTGCAACATCCTCAACATCGCCTACATCCTCAGAACTAGGACGTACATCAATGCCCTGCACAATGTTCCAGACACCCTTTGACACAAGAACATGTTGCATCATATAAGCCCACATAGGGTAGTTGTCCCCATCCAACCTGTCCTCAGCAGAAAACATCTTGAACACATCTGTGTTGTTGTTGTCAGCCATGGTAAATGCTGCACCTGATGTGAAAATTGCCCGAAAATAGAAGAAAAGAAGCGGGAACAACCTGTGCTATATAGCACAAACCGTAGAAGACTATAAGGTACCTGTTATGCAAAAAACGGCATTGACAGAAATTCTGCAAAAAATGAGGAAATAGCCTGTGCAGTACTGCCTGTAGTGGAAACGGAGGCCGAATTGAGCCCAAATCAAAAATTTGAGCAGACCAAGCTCTACGAGCTTGCCCGAAGTATTTGTTTATCTGCGAACGCTCACCAAAGCTCACTGAAATCGAAGAAAGTGAGCAGGCGTGTACTGGAGCAGCTGGCGACTAAGCCCGAGAGGACGCAACCTGCTCTGATACCAATTGTTGGAATTAGGGTTGCAGAGAAACACACACAGCTTGGAGAAGACGAAGGAAGCTCAAGGCACACAATAGAGAGTGTATTACTTAGTGTGCAATTGAAAGATAGATAGCCCTAGAGTGATGGGCGTATATACAATGCTCGGGGGAAAAAACATCCTAAAGAGGGAAAAAATGCCCCGGCTGTCCTAGTGTGTTCACACACATCACTACCACATGTATATGGTAACATTAAATTCCTTAGCTCCCTACAGGTGGCTTCATCATCACATTGATTTATAAGGATATAGAATTGTCCCTAGGATCACATGTTGTTTTTGGTCAGATGCATATGAAGATAGGGCGTTAAAGAGAGGCACGATCAAGGTCTACTAGTTTTGTGAGGGGGTTGGAGTAGAGAGCATTGAAATTTACGGGTTCTAGTTTGAGGATCAAAGGTATTATGGGTTATTTTCTTCAAACTCTAGTTTGATTTCTTTCTCTTTATTTCTTCCTCCCTCCTTAAGCACAAACATTGGCACCTTCCCTCTTACTCATCAACACCAAGGGCTCCAAATTTCATCTACCAAAAAGAGCCTAAATCTTCCATGCATGTCAACTTCTCAATTTTGGAAGAGGCCTTCAACATGTTACCATACACATGTGGTAGTGATGTGTGTGAACACACTTAGGACCACCGAGGCATTTTTTCCCTCTTTAGGAGGTTTTTTCCCCCGTGCATTGTATATACACCCATTCATTCTAGGGCTATCTATCTTTTGATTGCACACTAAGTAATACACTCTCTGTTGTGTGCCTTGATCTTACTTCGTCTTCTCCAAGCTGTGTGTGTTTTCCTACAACCCAAATTCCAACAATTGGTATCAGAGCAGGTTGCATCCTCCCGGGCCTAGTTGCCAACAACTCCAACACATGCCTACTCACTTTCTTTGATTTCAATGAGCTTTGGCAAGCGTTCGCAGATCGACAAAAAATTTGGGTGAACTCGTAGAGTTTAGTCAGCTCAAAATTTTGATTCGGGCTCATTTCGACCTCCGTTTCCACTACAGGTAGTGCTGCACAGGCTATTTTGTCATTTTGTGGAAAATTTCTGTAAGTGCCGTTCTGCATAACAGGTCCCTTACAGTGTTCTACGATTTGTTCTATATAGCACATGTTGTTCCCGCTTCGTTTCTCCTATTTTCGGGCAGTTTTCACATCAGGTGCAACATTTACCATGGCTAATAACAACACATATGTGTTCAAGATGCTGCTGAGGACAAACTGGATGGGGACAATTACCCTATGTGGGCTTACATAATGCAACATGTTCTTGTGTCAAAGGGTGTCTAGAATATTGTGCAGGGCATTGATGTATGTCTTGGTTTTGAGGATGTAGGCGATGTTGAGGATGTTGCAAGTCTTGCTGCTGTTAGAGTTGTTTTGCCTACGGCAACAAGCTCGTTGGGATGTAAAGGATGTGAATGCTCATGTGTTGATTGTGTTGTCTATGAAGTGCACCATTATTCCTCACATTCGTTCAACAAAATTTGCAAAACAGGCTTGGGATATTCTAGCTGGTCTTTACGCAATCCGTAATGAGGCAAAAATTGCATTGCTGCGTACAGAGCTGGAGTCGAAGATTATGCATGAGGAAGATGATATGCACACTTTCCTTGCTGGTGTCAAGGATATCAATGAGAAACTTATTTCTGCAGGTGAAGTCATTTCAAACAGTTTCTTGTGCAGACTGTTCTTGATGCCTTGCCAGACTCTTACCAAACTTTTGCTAGTACTTGGAGACTTATGACCCAAGGAAATCTTGAAGTTGTCAAGTTTGATGCGTTGTGCACATTGCTATTGCAAGAGTCACTTTCAAAAAAAAAAAAGGACTAGAGAGCGTGCAGTTGAACAAGCTTTTATTGCTGCTCAAAAAAGGGTGGTAACAGCAATGCCGCCACTTCTTACGGTTCGTCTATGAGTGGAAAATCACTTGTTCCTAGTGCTTTTGCTGGTAGCAATTTGTCTGAATATTTTGCTGATAACGGCAAAAAGAAGATGTGTTGCCATTATTGTAAAGCTAATGATCACTTGATCAAGAAGTGTCCTAAGTAGAAGGCGAAAGAGGCTAAGAAGAAGCAGGGTGGTTGCACTGCAAATGCTGGCTCCACTACAAATGAAACTATTGTTGAGTCTTCGATGAAAGGAGACTGTGATGCTGATGTTGATGTGGAATGGGCTTTTGATGCAGAGTGTACCTATAATCCTACTCTCCATTATGCATGCATGTCAGTTGCTGCAGATTCACATGTGTGGCAGATTCACATGTGTGGTAGTTTGACAGTGTTGCTACAAAGCACATTACCTCACATCGTGATTTATTCACCTCTCTCGAGTTTGTCCCTCATGGGGTCAGTTGCTTGTACCAACAATGCCTCTTATCCGGTTCAAGGACTTGGAAAGATTGTGCTTACTGCTGCAAATGGCAGTTCTTTCACACTTGTTGATGCACTTTATGTACCTGGGATCAACAAGAAGCTTTTGTCTGTATCTGCACTTGTTAGACTTGGTCTTGTAGTCAAATTTGTGGATGACAGATGTACAATACATGATCTCAGTTTCGGTGATGAAAGTGTTGCATCCGGCATTTTATGTCGTGGGCTATATAAGCTCACTTTGTATGACAAGTGTGGATAGAATTTTGCAAATGTAGTTTTGAATTCAAAGGCTATTCCAGATGCAAAACTTTGGCATGCACGTTTTGGTCATCTGAATTTTTCTAGTTTGCTGCGTTTGCAAAAATATGATATGGTTGCTTCTTTACCGCCTCTTGAAGCATGTGTCAAACATGTTTGTGAAGGCTGTATTTTGGGTAAGATGCAGCATTCTAAGTTTCCAAAATGGTTCAGTTAGGGCCACATGCAGGTTGCAGCTTGTGCATAGTGATGTTTGTAGGCCCATCCAAACTCCATCCTTGGGAAATTACCTTTACTTCGTGACTTTCATTGATGATTACTCCAGGCATGCATGGGTATTTCCGATTAAAGCAAAGCTTGAAGTTTTTATGTGCTTCAAACAATTTCTGGCTATGGCTGAAAATGTCTTGAAATGTACTATGGGCACCCTCTGTTCCGATTGAGGGGGGGAATATATGTCTCATGAATTTAATGCATTTTGGCTAGTCATGGGATAAAACACCAATGTACAATGTCTTATACGCCTCAACAAAATGGTGTTGCTGAGAGGAAAAACAAATCACTTACAGAAACGGTACAATGTATGGTCAAAAGTCAAGCTTTGCCGCATTCTTTTTGGCTTGAGGCCATCATGTGTGCCACTTATGTACTAAACAGGTGTCCTACAAAAGATTTACAATCTATTACTCCATATGAAGCATGGCATGATTGAAAGCCTTCTATTGAGCACATGCGTGTTTTTGACTATTTGGCATATGCTTTGGTGCCACAAACACAACGTAGAAAATTGGATGATAAGGCTCTCAAGTGTATTTTTCTTGGTTATAGCGCTGAAAGCAAAGGTTACAGGTTGTATCATCCACAAACAAAGCGTATTCTGGTTTCACGGGATGTTGTGTTTGTGGAAGATTTTGTTGAGCCCTTGCTGTCATGTACTAGAGACAGTAATATAAGCTCACGGAAAATGTATGACACTTTGTTGCGTCTTTTCAGTGATGGGAGTACGAATGTAAATTCCAATGAGGCAAATGTACAGCCTATGGGGGTTTTTGAAATTGTTACAGATCATACTTTTATTGATGTAGATGTACATGTTGACTTGATGAGGAAAGGGATGAAAATGAGCAGGCTAAAGGTATGCCAAAATGGCTGGTGCATACATTGCGTGACAATAAATTGGATGCAGCTTTGTCTAGTCGCACTTTTCCAGGCTCCTGCCATGCATCTTTTGTATGGACACCTGTTTAGTACATAAGTGGCACACATGATGGCCTCAAGCCAAAAAGAATGCGGCAAAGCTTGACTTTTGACCATACATTGTGCCATTTCTGTAAGTGATTTGTTTTTCCTCTCAGCAACACCATTTTGTTGAGGCGTATAAGACATTGTACATTGGTGTTTTATCCCACGACTATCCAAAATGCATTAAATTCATGAGACATATACTCCCCCCCTCAATCGGAACAGAGGGTGCCCATAGTACATTTCAAGACATTTTTAGCCATAGCCAGAAATTGTTTGAAGCACATAAAAACTTCAAGCTTTGATTTAGTCGGAAATACCCATGCATGCCTGGAGTAATCATCAATGAAAGTCACGAAGTAAAGGTAATTTCCCAAGGACGGAGTTTGGATGGGCCCACAAACATCACTATGCACAAGCTGCAACCTGCATGTGGCCCTAACTGAACCATTTTGGAAACAAAATCATAATATGATGCACTTATTGAAAATGACACATGGACTTTTTGTGATTTGCTGCCTGGAAAAAAGGCCATTGGTACGAAGTGGGTTTACAAGTTGAACCGCAAGCCAGATGGTGAGATTCATCGCTATAAGGCTCGACTTGTTGCAAAGGGTTATGCATAGCAAAAAGGCATAGAATGAAGAGACTTTTGCTCCCACTTGTCGTATGACTACTGTGCATTGTCTATGTGCATTAGCAGCTCATTTTGGTTGGGATGTACATAAATTAGACATTGTTATTGCTTTCTTGAATGGTGACATATTTGAGGAAGTTTATGTAACGCAGCCTCATGGTTTTGTCATAAAATGACAAGACAAAGTGTGCAGATGTAAGAAGGCTTTGTATGGGTTGAAGCAATCTCCTCGTGCTTGGTATGAGAAGGCTGACACTCATTTGGTCAAAATCCAACAGAAAGCTTATTGTATGTCAAGCGTGAGGGTCATGTACTTCTCATTGTTGTTCTTTATGTCAATGATTTGTTGATCACTGGTCCCAATGAGGCATATATTGTTGAATTTAAGGCTGATTTGAATGCTACTCTCAAGATGAAATATTTGGGGTTGTTGCATCATTACTTGGGCATACAATTTAAGTAGTGTGATGGTGGTATTGCCTTGTGTCAGAAAAGTTACATAGAGACATTTCTGTGTAAGTTTGGACTTGAGAATTGCAAACCTATTGCCACTCCCATGGAAACAAGTTTGAAATGAAATCTTCATGATGTTGGTGATCCTGCAGATGTCACTCTTTACCAAACTGCTGGATGCCTCATTTATGTATGCAACATGAGATATTCAGGTGGCAGTTTCACAGGTCAGTAGATTTATGCATAGCCCAGGGTCTAAGCATTGGCAGGTTGTCAAGAGGAATTGTTGCTACTTGAGTGTCACTCTACACCTTGGCTTGTTTTATCCCAAGGGGGGATTTCATTCGAGTTTTTCTAATGGCTAGTTGTCCCCATGATTTCCATACTGCTTTAGTGGCTATGGCTATGCCAGATCCACTATCTAGTATCGCCATGGTTTCAATGTCATTATATTTCACTGGAAGGGTGGTGTTTCCTTCTTCTCCTTCATAATCTTCTCCAACTTTGTTCATGGGAACTGATCAAATCTCTTTGTTGTCCATTTCATTTTTCAATTTTCCCAATTTTTTTGAGATTAATCCGATTATCCCCCCCTTCTCTAGGATTTTCTATAAATCATTCCATAGGTATGGTCTGAGTTTTAACAATTCTCCCAAGGTAAGAGTGTATTGGATGGGTGTAGACATGATTGAATGAATATTATCTACTTCTAGGGTCTGTTCAGGTCTTTTTACTTTCGTGGTCTTACACACGATGGATTCATCTTTGTTATCTCCCAAGTAAGAAGGTAATGTTTTCAAAGTCAATGGTTTCAACATTACCAAAGTTTCAGATCTGCAATCCTCGTACAAGGATTGTAAATCCACGTTCATATCAGAAGGTAGGTTATCCAACCATACTTCCTCTATGGGAGCCTGACTCAGATTTCTAATTGTGCTAGGGGTATCTTGGTGGGCTTGCTTGAATTTATACTCATTTGCCATGCCAAACTTATAACATATGTTCCTTGTGGAATATCTTGTGAACAAATTGCACATCAGCTACTATTTTGCATTAGACGAATTAAATAGACGAAGTGATAATAATGACCACATGTCAATGTATAGTATCCACTCCATCCATCAAAATTCTTGCAACAAACTGGACATTGCAAATATGAAGATGCATCCGAAGTAGACAAGGGGACCAAATCTGGATGTAGGACAAGGTGACTAATGTGTGTCCCTTGTACAGGCGAAGGATTCACTCGTCAAATTCTAAACATCTTGGCTTAGGTGATGAATACTTTTCTCCATCCGGACCTGTGATGGTTGGTGTGTTTGGGTGGCTATAGAAAGCCGTGTTATTTTTGCATCTTTCTCTACCAGTTGTGTTGTGTAAATATCTTTCTCCTTTTTTCACTGTAGATCGACGCCTTCAACTATCAAAGACAGTTCATCTCGGGTGAAAGTGACACAAATCTCCCTAATATCATGGGTGGTAACAATTGTCTCCTTCGATGAAAAATCGACTGGTCGCTATTGCACAAAATGAACATACAACATATTTGTAAAATATAACGCACAATCTACATTGTGCAATATATGGTCATAAACTTCCAAGATGATCCTCTCAGTGTTTTCTTTGATCGCTTCGTGGAGGCACTTTGATGCCTTCCACCGTCCTTTCTTTATCTCCGCATCCTCACATGGCCAGATTGCTTTAATCATATGCTTGATCACTTCTTTATTGATATATTTCCATTGCATGCGGTTTGGATTTGCCCATTTTGATAGTCGTCGAGCAGTGCACGTTGCTTGTTGGGCTGACATTCCGTGCACTGAAATGCGTTAATAGCCACTTGTTGTTGATCATCACGCACTGATTGGGTACCACAAACTTATTGTTCTTCATTGGCCATTTTATCTTAGAGATACAATGGACAAATAGAAAAATATTCGATATCATTGACAAAAATATATTCTCACGATTCAATAGTCTCACACATACACAAAGTAGATCCATCTCGTCCACTACATAAGACGTTGTAGGCCAACTAAATCAAATCACAATTGATGGGACTAAACAAAATCACAATTGACGGAACCAATTGAACTAGCCAAAAAATTTGAAATACCCCAAACAACAAGACAAATTTGAAATGGCTAAAGATAATCAATTTGATTAAAATACAAGACAATTGATTCGATTGAAATACAAGACATGACTCAATGAGGTGAGCCACCCCAAACCAGTTAATACACTTTAATACAAATGAAATACAACGGGCAACAAGACAAATGTATATCACAAAAATGTTTAGGCCGGGTAAAAAGATGGCGCAAGTTTAACAAGCGTTCATTGGATAGGATTAGGGTCTGTCTTTAAATGTTCTTTGAAAAATATCAAATATCAGATGCATTTCTTCTATTTTCCCACCCTCTTAACTTCATTCAACAGTCTACTTTTATCTGAATGGCCCTCATAACATCTTGATTGGGGTGGTAAAATACTTCTTCTTGGAAATAAACCTTCATGGTTGCACTCCAAAATTCTATCAACATGTCGAATAGATAACCTAATGCATAATGTCGCTGCACTCCAAAATTCTATCAACATGTCGAATAGATAACCTAATGCATAATGTCGCTCAATTTTGTGTATGAATCTGCGCACCGTGGATCGTATAGTTCTGGAGCAATCCACAGTCGCTTTGCAATCCCCTACTTTCTGTGCCTCCAAAACTATAGGGTCCGACTGTCCGCTTGGATACAGAAAATGATTTGATACGCGCTTAGCTGGAGTTCTAAGAATCATTCCCCAATCAATGATACCAACGCGGGGTTTATTTGCATGAGTAAAATTTAGCATTATGTTGAAAGGGTGCAAGTCGCTGTGCACTATGCCAACCGAGTGAGCAGCTGCAATGCCATCAATTAGGGCGTGACAAATTGCTGGCATCTACTCAATCAGTGCTTTGATCTGTGTTGTCTCTATCTCTGGTAATCGTTGATTGGTTGGTGGCAATGACCTCCAGCCGTGTTGTAGACTGTGCATGTGGTGTCTGAACGCTCCGTGGACGATTGGCAAGCCGCACATCATGTCTCCCAAGGTGCCCCCATTGTAGTATAGAAATATTGTGATCTAGGGAGCTTCGGTGCTAAAGCCAATGCATCTTACAATGGAGGGGTGAGGTGTTTGCATTCCTTAATCTATCTGGAAGCTATCAAATTATGCCTCGCTCCCTCCCTTTTGGAATTTTCCCACATATGTAATGTGCTCAGGAAAGAAATAGGTGCCTTTGATTATGTATAATGTGCACACACCAAAAGAACTTGCTCCAACCCTTGTATCTTCTACCAAGGCCTCATGGGGAATGCCAATTAGAAGAGCGCACTTGACATTCAATGTCGTGCGCATGATTGTGTCGGTGCCGCTGGCATCTGATCGGCCACCCACAGCTATCTGGAAGCTATCAAATTATGCCTCGCTCCCTCCCTTTTAGCATTTTCCCACATATGTAATGTGCTCAGGAAAGAAATAGATGCCTTTGATTATGTATAATGTGCACACACCAAAAGAACTTGCTCCAACCCTTGTATCTTCTACCAAGGCCTCATGGGGAATGCCAATTAGAAGAGCGCACTTGGCATTCAATGTCGTGCGCATGATTGTGTCGGTGCCGCTGGCATCTGATCGGCCACCCACAGCTACTTGCGCATCTTGGGCCATCTTCAATCTCTTAGGTAAGGAAGCTTGGTCCTGAGCTTTCACCCGCTTCATCTTGACATTTTGTTCCTCCCATAATTTGTCCTAGAGCTCTAATTTTTTCATATTGTAGGCATGAGGGATATCTTCCTTTTAGTTTCTACAACAGAATTTAATATTGCCCAACACTGTCCCAACCTTGTGGTGGGAGTAAAATTATCGAATCCCTGTTGGAATCAGCAACTCATATTGGCCTTCACCTCACAGCCTACACACTGTGTTCTCCCATACAGCGCTCATGAGGTCTTTAATGAAGACGTCACTTTCACTAATCTGTTGTATGCGACCATCTGCACATGATAATATTGCCAAAATACATTCTTTTTGCATGGCATGCAGAATAATTTTCTTTTGATCTAGCGTCATTTTAGTACTAGACGATAAAAAACAACATATCAAAAACAAATTTATGGCTGCACACTACACTAACACTCTCACACTAGTTCAAACAAACCACAACCATGACTTGAAGACTTTAAGAAATGTGCACAAATATATTGATACACATTGGAAACAATTTTCACTTTAAAATGCAATGTTTACTCGTGTAAAATGCAAAGCAAACAAGTAGTTTTTAAGAACTTCATCTAGATCAAACAATACATGTTAAAAATCTGAAATATTTTAGCATATTGTGAATTTATAACTTATATTTTTCACCGTGCACTCTCACACTAGTTCAAACAAAGCATACGCTGACTTAAAGACTTCAAAAAATTGTGCAAGATTATAGTTAGTCAGGTTGATAATCATTTTGACTTTAAAGGGTATGTTTACTCATGTAAAATGCAATAAATATAGGTCACTCCTAATAAAATTGTTCAGATCTAATAGAACATGCTAAAATGCAAAACAATTCAAAATTTTCTGATAGAACAAAATACCTGAGTTTATATTTTGCATGTTATCACGATTCACTTCAAAAATAATACCTCTTGGAAGATACATACATCGTGATGTACATATTGCCAATTTTATTTTAGCTCGTTTAAAATGTTGAAAGTATACAAACCAATCAAAAATTGCAAAGAATTTATTGCTCTTTAAAAGATAAAAATGAATATTTAACATGCAAATTGTGTGCATATACTTTTTTACATAGAATTTATGTAAATGTAACATTTAAAATACGATGATGATTGATGAATAAAGCATCCTTTTGAATATGATTAGCTAGTATATATTTTCATAAGAACATTAAAAAACAACAATATTAAACAATTCAAACATTTGTATATGAAATACAATTCACGGCCGCATTACCGACCAAGTATTTCATATACTTTAATACTTAAAAAAATGAATTTCACATGTACATACAAATTATATGGCGTTCGTACGACTGGGTTAACCACCTAAATGTCACATTTATGCAAAAACAGATGCTTCTAACAAATGACACTCAATTAGCGGCGTTACCGATCGAGTGCTGCCCAAATCTAAGGAGAAATAATGGCTTGCATACGAGCATCATATAGCCGCGTTACCAACCGATGACCACATGTTTTTATGGAAAGGGAAAGGGAAGTGACTTATCATAAGGATACTAGGATCGCCACATTATCGATGTAGCACCCAACAATGAGCCAATACTTACCACAAGGACAACATATTCCCTGCATCACCGAGATGATGCCCCCGTGGTAAGCATTGTTTCATAGAACAGCTTACGCAAACACTCGCATTGTGTGGTAAGGTACCTTATGACTGCCGTGCAATACGAAAAAAGACACGCTCCCACACAATGCATACACACACACATAACACATACTCGGGTCGTGTGGTCAGGTACTCCGCTATTGCTGCGCACTGCGATGCAGAGCACGCTCCCACAAAACCCACTCTCTCCTCTCGATGTACTTGCAAAGTCGGTTCTCTCTCTCTCTCTCTCTCTCTCTCTCACACACACACACACACACACACGCACAAAAGATGGCTCGAGGAATAACACCAAGCGGGTCCTCGATCGGGGTCCTATATATATTATTTTGTGGCCTCGCCGGGCTTCTTGGTTTTCTCGATGGGCCCGCAAGAAAAACTGAATAGCCTGGCGGGCCCACAAGGAAAACTAAAATGCTCGGCGGGCTTTTTGTGGGTTTCCAGGTTTCTCTTAACCGGCTTCTTTGTGATCATGTTAAGTGTGATTATGTAAATGTGTCAATAAGACCTTGTGATCACACAAAATTTATGGTAATTACGTTAATATTAAATCCTTGGTGGGGACTATCGAGTGCTTAATCGGATGACCATAAAGAATAGATTTCTTGTTCCCAGGATAGAAGATTCTATAAGTTACAAGGGTTTCCCTACTTTAGTAGAGTAGATCTCAAAAGTGTCTATCATTAGATAAGGATAGTGCTTGAAGATATTTATAAGACAAACTTTCGAACAACTTTTGGCCTATATGAATTCTTGGTACTTCCTTTTGGACTTACCAATGCACCAGCTACCTTTAATCAAATGATGGAAAGGCTCTTGAGACCTCATCGAAGCTTCACATGTGTGCTCTGTGAGAACATTATCATCTACTGGAAGACTATTGAGAAATATAAGCACCATCTTCAAGTAATATTTCAAGTTTTGAGAGACAATAAGCTTTACATTAATCAAAAGAAAAGTGAGTTTTTCTTAAAAGAGAGGAGGTCATATTATCTCTCAAGTAGGGATTTGAATGGACCCTAAAAAGTTGGAGGTGTAAAAGGATGACCTATACCAATAAATCTACATGAATTGAGAAGCTTTATAGGAATGTCTGCATAATATAGACGCTTCATTAAAAAATTCTCATTTGTATAGCTGACCCATTGTATGATTTGACTAAAAAGAATGTTGAATTTGTATAAATTGCAAAAGAGAATGAAGCTTTTAAAAATTTAAAGGCAAAGCTTACCTCTCAACCTGTGCTAATATTACTAGACCCTTTAAAGCCTTTTGAAGTCTAGTGTGATGCTTGTGGACAATGATGTTGAGCTATTTTGCTTCAAGAAGGACATGCCATAGCATACAAAATCAAGAGATTGGATAACCAAGGAAAGAATCTAGGCATATATGAAAAAGAGTTGTTAGCTATATTACATGCCCTAGATGCTTGGAAGCATTATCTCTTAGGCACTCCATATTTTTTTGTGTATAGATCATCAAATACTTTAATACTTTTTGACACAAACTAAATTAAGTGATAAGCAAATGAAGTGGGCAAACACTGTCTCACAATTTAATTTTCATATTGCTTACAAAACTGGTAAGCACAACCATGTGGCTGATGCACTTTCACAAAGGGAAAAAGTGAATGACACATCATGTTGAAATTAGGGTTACAGAGAAATGCACACAGCTTGGAGAAGACGAAGGAAGCTCAAGGCACACAATAGAGAGTGTATTACTTAGTGTGCAATGGAAAGATAGATAGCCCTAGAGTGATGTGCATATATACAATGCTCGGGGGAAAAAACCTCCTAAAGAGGGAAAAAATGCCCCGGCGGTCCTCGTGTGTTCACACACATCACTAACACGTGTATATGGTAACAAATCCCCCCTGGAGTGATGCGGTGAACGAGAGCTGGCACATGAGTTAAGGGAAGTGCCATGCCCTGAGGACATGATCAGTCCACAAAGGGGAGTAAGCCCAAAGCTTTGTGGGAAGCTTCAAACTTCTCATGAGACAATGCCTTTGTGAAAAGATCTGCAAGGTTGTTTTCTGTTGGCACATAAGCCAAGCTGTTCCCTCCTGCTGAGAGCCTCTCCCTGACATAATGGTAATGCACCTCAATGTGCTTTGTGCGAGCATGAAAAACTGGGTTCCTTGCAATTGCCAATGCGCTTTGACTGTTAGTGTAGATAGTGTTGGCAGTGTCCTATCCAACACCCAAATCAGCCAGACGTCTGATCCATACACACTCAACCGTAGCTGTGAAGACTGCCCTGTACTCAGCCTCACAACTCGAAGTGGCCACAGTAGGTTGCTTCTTGCTCAACCATGATATACATGAACTGCCAAGCATGAAACAAAAAACACTTGTGGATACTCGTGTGTCAAAACAACCAGCCCAATCTGAGTCCGAAAAAGCATGTAAGTCTGGCGGCAATGATCCCCCCTTGGGATAAAACAAGCCAAGATGTAAAGTGCCACTAAGGTAGCGGAAAATCCTCTTGAGAGCCTGCCAATGCTTCGACCTGGGCTATGCATAAATTTGCTGACCTGTGAGACTGCAAACTGAATATCATGTTGCATACATAAATGAGGTAGCCAACAGCAGTTTGGTAAAGAGTGACATTAGCAGGATCGCCAACATCATGTAGACTCAACTTCAAACCTATTTCCATGGGAGTGGCAATAGGTTTGCAATCCTCAATTCCAAACTTACATAGCAATGTCTGTATGTAACTATTCTGACACAAGTAAATACCACCATCACACTGCTTAAACTGTATACCCAAGTAATGATGCAACGCCCCAAATCTTTCATCTTGAAAGTAGCATTCAAATCAGCCTTAAATTCAACAATATGTCTCTCATTTGGTCCAGTGATCAGCAAATCATCAACATAAAGAACCACAATGAGAAGCATTAGGAAAAATATGAACCCTCTAGGGGCCCTTTGGGATTAAGGTTAATTAGAGGTCAGCCAATAGGAAGAGGGTGGTGGACACACTCTATACCCTCAAAAAAGTAGGGGGACAAGGTAGCCTTACACCTCTTAATTGTCTGTTACCTAGTGAGAAGGTAAGGGAGGTGGCTAGGGGAAAGAGGGGGGGGGGGGGGGGGACCACTTTGACCTCTTTTCCCCCACTTTTTGGCCCAGATTTAAAAATACACAAAAAATTTCAAATTTCAAGTTTTACAAAGGCTTCTACAAAGGCCAAATGGACCAAGACCACCTCCACAAGGGGTAGAAGGAGTTCCACCTTTGCCAGATCCAAATGTGCATGTGGTAGAGGTGACAAATTCAAATGAGTTTGACATGGAAGCCAATGGCATTAAGCGTGGCCGAGGAAAAGGTAAAGAGAAAGAGGGTGTCCCATCACAGAGTGACCATGGACAAGGCAAGAAGGCAAAGGAGACCAAGGAAGCTAAGAGGACTCGACATCGTATCAATCTCCAAGACTTCCCTCTTGGACATGGTATGGCTCCATACAACCTGTTGGAAGACATGCGAGGTAAGGGTCCTGATATCTCATGGCCTCAGTTTCTTGCATTATGCCCACAAGTTAGGAGGGATTTAACAAAGGCAGTTAGCACTAGGAGAAAGGTAAAAGAGAGTTTTCCTGTTGTAAAAATTGCACATGCTGAAATGAACGAGGATATTACACCTGTGCTAGATTGTTACATAAAAGGAAGATTGGTTAGGAAAGGTCTAGTGGATGGGGGTGCACAAATTTGCATCATGACAGAACGGCTCATGCAAAGACTAGGCATGCACATCCATGAGACACCTGAAATCAAAGTGAAAATGGCAAACAATAGCAAGGCTAGGTGTGTAGGCATTTGTAAAAATGTTTTTGTGGAGGCCTTTGGCATTAAGAAGGCAGTGGATTTTTATGTTATGTCGACCAAGGGAAGTGGTTATCCATTTATCCTAGGAAGACCATGGCTAATGAAAATGCGAGCTTTGCAGGATTGGGAGAGTGGAAAGCTAATTTGCAGGAATGACAATCACAAGAAGGTTGTCTTTGACATGAAGGAGCAACGCCAAGAGGAGCTCCATGAAGAATCATCTCGAAGTGAGACGGAAGAAGATTGGACTGAAAACACTTCAGAAGAAGAAAGTAGCGGCAGCATTACTGAAGAGGAGTCCTCCATTGAAGTCATGGGGGTAAGGTTTAAGCCAAACAACCAGGAGACCTCTTCTCGAGGTTTGGAAGAGGTAGGTTCCCAAGAGAACCAAAAGGTGGAAGATGAAGGAATGTTAGAAGGTATGTTGTCTACAACACTTACAAAGAATGAAAGAGAGGAGTTCAAATGTGTGCTAAGGAAATTTCCGAAGCTTTTTGCTAAAGACTACACCGATGTGCGTGGAGTAGATGTTGTTCAACACAAGATTGAGTTGAAGCCAGAGGCCACACCTAAGGCTCAAAAGCTACGAAGGCTAGGAGTCATTAAGGAGCAGGCTCTACTCAAGGAGGTAAGGAAGCTTCTAGCAGCAGGTTTCATTTATCCAGTGGAGAATTCAGAGTGGGTCTCTCCCGTTGTTGTCACTCCTAAGAAAAACGGCAAGTGGAGGGTGTGTGTGGATTATCGTCCACTTAATGAGGCAACAAAAAGAGATCACTTTCCCCTCCCATTTCAGGATGAGATACTAAATGAAGTAGCTGGTCATGAGAAGTACACTGTGTGTGATGGCTACTCGGGTTACTTTCAAATAGGTATCGCATTGGAGGATCAATTGAAAACAACCTTTATCACTCCTTGGGGTTGTTATGCTTTTAGAGTCATGCCATTTGGCCTGACAAATGCTCCTGCAACTTTCCAACGCTTCATGAACATGGTGTTTCAAGCATTCTTTGGAAAGTCCATTAGGGTTTTTATTGATGATTTTTGCATTTATAGCTCAAAATCATTGCATCTACAAAGGATAGAAGAAGGTTTAAAGAAGCTCTATGACATGGGAGGTCAACTCAACCCCGACAAGTGTCACATAGCTGAGGATGAAGTGATCTTGCTTGGTCACAAGGTTTCCTATAAAGGCATTGAGGTGGATCCTTCAAAGACAAAGGCTCTTATTGAGCTCCCCTCACCCAAGAATCTTAAAGAGGTCATATCATTCATTCAAAAAGTGAAGTATATGTCACGCTTTATTCACTTAGCTTCGGAGTTGCTTCATCCTTTGCAAAAGTTGACACAACAAGTAGAATTTGCATGGTCTGATGAGCTTGAAGAGTATTTTTGTAACATTAAAGTCATTTTGTCAGAGCTACCAACACTCATGCCTCCTTGTTGGGAGTACACATTCTTTGTTAGCTCTAGTGTTGGAAGGGAAACAATTGGTGCTGTGTTGCTACAACAAGATCCCCACAGTACAAGGATGCGACCCATCTACTTTGCTAGTAGGGTCATGAATACTTTGGAGAGAGACTACACAGAAGCAGAACTCATGATGCTTTCTCTCATGTTTGCGGTGAGAAAGTTTAGATCCTACCTGCTACCAAAACCTTTTGTAATTCTCACTGCAGAGAATTTGTTCCCTTGGGTGTCATCTCAAATGAATCTTAGTACTAGGATCTCAAAGTGGATTATGGAGTTGCAAGAGTTTCAATACTCTTTCAAGGTAGAAGATAGTGTGCGTGCACAATTGGCAGGGATTCTCACTTATAGGGTGCATGAAAAGGAGATTAAGGTGTCTGAAGTAAAGACCCTACCATTACCACCACCAAAAAGTATTCCTAATGCTTTTACCTTGTTCTTTGATGGAGCTTTTCGTCGAGCCACAGGAAAAGCAGGGGGAGGGCTAGTGTTGCTCAACCCAAGTGGAGAGGTGGTCATGAAAGAGAAGTTCAATCTACCAAGTTCTGCTAGCAACAATGAAGCAGAATACGACACACTAATTCATGGTTTGAAGATGTGCATTGGCCAAGGGATACAACGCCTCATGGTAAAGGGAGATGCACTTCTCATTGTTAAACAGATTTTAGGCATTTGGGCATGCAAGAATGAAAGCTTACGGACAAAAGTTCATGCCATTCGTAGATTGTTTAATCAATTTGAAGAAGTGCAACTATATCATATTCCTAGGAAACAGAATGAAGATGCCGATTTACTTGCACAGCAAGTAGTTACATGTGTTGAGAAAGAAGTGCAGGTCATCATGGTGGCAGCAACTGTCAAGCAACCGAGATACCAGGGATTGGAGTCATTGACTCCCATTATTAGCTACATTTTCGAGGGCGAGTTTCCACAAGACTTCACGAAGGCTCAAAAGAGGAGACTCATGAAGAAGGCAAGCGCATATCTCTTCCTAGAAGGCTCCCTCTATCAAAGAGGGAAGGATAAAGTGTGCAGAAGAGTACCAACTATCGCGGAAATTCCAGCCATTCTAAAAGGTTTGCATGAAGAGGCATGTGGTGGTCATTTTTCCCAAGAATTAACTGTGAAGAAAATTTTGCTTGCGGGGTATGTTTGGCCAAGTCTACATGTGGATGTCCAACATTGGTGTAAAAGTTGTCACAATTGTCAGGTAAATGGGAATAGAAGATTGATTTATGGTCCAAGGCAAATCGTTCTTGCAAATGGACCCTTTGAAAAGTGGGGCATTGATGCTATGGGTCCTCTGCCTAGGACAAAAAATGGTAAACTCTACATTCTAGTGGCTGTAGACTATATGACTAGGTGGGTGGAAGCACAAAGTGTGGCAAAGGTAAATGAGAGGACAGTGAGCAAATTCGTCTACACTCACATTTGTTGTAGATTTGGCACACCTTTGGAGATTGTTTCTGATAATGGTCCAGGGTTTAGAAAGGGATTGCTCACAGAAGTTTGTGAAGAGCTTCACATTCTACATCGTCATAGCACACCATACTACCCACAGTCAAATGGTTTGGTGGAGAATGCTAATGGTGTCATTGCAGGAATCATTAGAAAGATGGTGCAAAACAAGACAAAATTATGGGATGACTTCTTGGATGGTGCCTTGTGGGCATATCGAACCACATTTAGGGAAGCCACGGAGTTCACACCATTTCACTTGGTCTATGGTCAAGAGGCTTTGCAACCTATCGAGCTCAACATTCCAACAATGCGACTTCATGGCAAAGGAGCACAAGATGATCAAGAGGTATGGATGGATCGACTTCTTACGTTAGTGGAGCTTGAGTGGAAAAGAGAAGCAGCATATGAGTGCTACAAGAGGAAAGCCACACAAGCGAAAGAAACGCACGACAAGAAACTGAAGGACAAAGGCATCAAGGAAGGAGAGCTTGTGCTAAGGTATGACAATCGACTTGACAATCGTTTTGATGCCAAGTTTGAAACAAGATGGCAAGGGCCATACATAGTCAAGAAGGCTTTCAATTCAAGTTACTATCAGCTTATGGACTTGAATGGTAAAGAGCACTCCAGGAAAGTAAACGGGTATCGCTTGAAGCCCTATTTGAGTCGCCTTCTACCAAAGGATCTACCAAAGATCTGTCCAAAGGCCGCTGTCTCATGTAAGTATTGCTACATGAAGCATGAGTGTAACTCCAGCCAAAATTCTGAGGGGCCAAACAATAAAGATCTCGTCAAGGACTCTGAAGCACTCTCTTTGGAAAAGATGCTCTATGATGGTATATGAATATACCATCATCCAGGGGGAGGGCTAATGATAGCCGTTTTTCGGCTCTTTGTAATTGCCACAATGAGTTACCTCACCCTACCAAAATCACCCAAACACTGTGGCTATCCCTACCATTTCACTGTACATAGGCGTGCGTGAGTCACGGGACTTTTCCCATATCTTCTTCAAAAACCCTCAATTAGCTAGTCATTGGGCTAGTTGAGCCAAAAAAAATAAAAAATAAAAAATAAAATAAAAAATATAAGTATATTATGGCCCATGCATATGTAAATATTTCTTTGTATATAGGGCCTAAATAAAAGATTTTTTCATAATTATTTTGGTATTTATTTAAATATTTCTACCTAGGTGTGTGTTATTTATGCTCTGTACATTGCCTCACCATTACCACAATTTTTTCTTACCATTTTTCATACTCTTTATTCCATATAGAAATATTTTCATGTAAGCTTCTCTTATATTTTGTGTAACTCCATCCCAACAAAAATCCAAAAAAACTAGTTCTATTTATGTGTATATTTTTTTCACTATTGTGATTTTTTCCTTCCTACATATATTCTCTATTACTCTCATAAATTAGACCACCAAAAATATTCATCTTTTTATGGTAGACTTATAATGAGAGAGATTTATTTTGACCCCTTTATATTTTTCCACCTATATTATTTATATTTGACATGTACATATTTTTTAGACCCCTCAATATTTGATTTTCTTAGTTGTACTATTCACTTATATCCTAATCTCAACAATATCTTCAATTATAGACCTACCAAATAAGGTCAAGGGTAGGTGGCATGCATACATGCACTATGGAGGGCTCACTCTTGGAGGTATTCAAAAGAATCATCCAAAGAAGGACCCCACAAGGACCTTGCAGTGGAAAAAAACGGTCGGTTTTGCTGAATTTTTAAAGTTCACTTGCTCTCCGAATTTGAAAAGGTGATACAAACAAAAGTTGTAGCTCGTGGGCTGAACTTTTGCCTCAAATTTTTTCATATTTTTTTGAGCTACGAGCTGTGAGCTATGATTTTTTTAGTGGACCCCAATTTTCCCATGCTATGCAGCCACACTCTCTCTTCCACTTTATCATTTTCCTCTTTCACACACACTTCTCCACTCATCATCCCCATCTTTCTCACCACTCCTCTCTGCACACTACTCACCTTCTCCTCAACCTTGAAGAATAAGAGAAACCATGGTGAACTCATACCTCCCACACACAATTCCATTCAAAAATTGACCACCTAGTCTCATTTTTCCTCCTCCAATTTACCCATATCTATAAAAAAACCACAAAATTCATCCTCTTCTCTTAAAAGACAGCATCATGGTGGTTGATTACTCAGCTTCAATTACCTTGTCTCTCAAGGAAGGTCAAGAGTGAAGAAGAAATGTACCGTCAAAGCTAGTGGACCGTCAACAAGCGTCAAAATCGGCCCTACTCAAGACACTTGGAGCATCAACCTTGTAAGAAAGCCACCTTTTCTTACCTCTTAAGAGTTTTTTTCTTCCTTATTTGTATCCTACATGGATACTCCCATTGTAAATATCCAATTCCCTTTGTAAATTAATACTAACTCTACTAACACTAACCCACTATGAAAAGTCCTATCACCTCCATTTCTCTCCTCTCTCTTTCCTCACCAACTTCTTGATAATTCCAAGCAAAAGAAATTAGATAAATTGCTGAAAATCTAACCCAACCATGGCTAGAGGAGTAACCCTAGCCTTCAAAATTGCTATAAAAGGAGGGTGTAGCTAGCACAAAGGGGGAGCCATAAGCAAGAGCACTATGCTATAGCTTGAGAAGCCAAGCTCAACCTCTCTAGAAGGAGCTCTTGAGTGGAAGCTCATTGTCTTATGCATGTGCATGTGTTGTAATAGGGGATTAGCAAGGGAAATCTATGCCATTGTAAGAGAGAGAGTGATCATTCAATTGAGAGTAGGAAATCTATCATTTCTCCTACTAGTGTAAGCCCAACATTTGCTGAATCAAGGAGGGTGGATTTGGACTAAGCTTGGATATTTTGTCTCCCTTCCAACGTGAAGTAATGGACAACAATGATGCGTAAGTGTCTTGGTGTTTTTTTGTTAAGTTCTTGATAGCTTGTTCTCTGGTGTTGTCATCAACCTAGCCATAAATCCCACATACTGTAAGAGGGCGACAGGGTGGAGAGGACTCCCCTGGCTTTAAGACAGTGATTGGGGTGGCTTTTCTTGTGATGTGTTGTGGTGAAATTTACGCAAGCTATGTTGAACAAATACTAATTTCACTTTGATTTTGTCATGACAGATTTGTAAGAAGGTATTAATGCAACAAGCACCCCCCTCCCCCTTTCTCTCTCTTTCTTAAATATATAGTTGTGTTTGCTTGATCATTGCCGATACGTTTCAAAGCAGCCCGAGCACTATCTCTCTCTCTCTCTCTCTCGTGTTTTAGGGTGTGAGAGTATTCCATTGGTGTTAGGGTTAGTGTAAATTCCTTGCTTGTTTGTGGGTTGCTCTAACGATTCTCCTCTTTTGCGTCCTAGTTCGCTCTTAAACTAGGTGGTGCCCCTTGTGTAGTTGGGATTTGGCTGTGGGTTTGTTGTTTTGGTTTGTGTTGTATTGTGCCCCAGCCCCATTGAGCAGCACGGGAGCCTTGAAGGGTGTCTAGAGGCCACTCTTCTTGTTGCCCGCCCCGGACCGTCTCAATAGTTTCACACCAAGCTAGCTCCTCTCCCTTCTCTCATCTCCATTACAACATGAAACAAGATTCTACTCCTCCTACTTTCATTTACTCACACTACATGGAAACCTCTACTCCCGAAGGTGGCAAAAGTATGAGCTCACATGAGTTGCATACCACAACAATAGGAGGTGTGAATATCGCGTGGGCATTGCAAGGGTTCATCTCCAACATAAAGATAGAATGGTAAGAAAACTACCCTTGTAGCTTACATTCAGAGCTTAACATCATCTCCATCTTTAAGTTTATCATGCTGGAGAGAATTAACCTCTTTATGGATTTCAATGTTTAGGCTTCACACCTCATAACACTGGGTGGTGCTATTTTGTTGATGACTTTGGTACGCCATCTATAGTTGTGTAGCATGTGATTTGAGTCTCACAATGTAAGTAAGTTGTGTTATCTATGGAGAGTCGTCAAAGATTTTTCTTGTAATTTATTCTTCGTATAATTGTCATTAGATAATTGCAATGATATCATTTTGTACTTTATAACTTTGTGTTCACATAATCTTTTGTTTACTTATAGATTCAACTTGTTTTAAGAGGACCTATTTTTGTTCCTTGAGGAACCTTTTTGTTCCTTGAGGAAATCACTCTATTTTTGTTCCTTGAGGAATCTTTCACTACCATGTTAAAGATTTTGATAAGAATAGTAGGTGTTTTTTAGAATCTTGAACCAATAGGGACTCTCTAGGAGCTCTCATAGAAGCCATCCATATAGTACTACTATCTTTCCTAGTGTCATAGACACACAAATACTCAAGTGTATATGAATCTCTAGATGAGGAAGACAAATACTTGTAAGATAAGCCTAACAGCAACAACATTGTCTCCATTTGTAATTATTTTTCATGAGGCTGGATTCCTCTATAAATGCAATATAAATATGTTTTTTTGTTAAATGGTGTCGCATTGAGTGAGAGTATTTAATTTAGATTACTGAAGTTTCATACAGATTTGAGAAATATTGTTTACTTTTATGGATATTTTGATTTGCCTGTACGATGATTCAAGTCGCAAGTCTTAATCACTCCACCTTGAAGAAATTCAAGCAATATTTTGATTTCAGTTTAATCATTAATGGTTATTCTTATTAAAGTGGATCATAAACTTTGTCAAGATGTCCTCATTTGGGGATGTTGAATATATATCATTAGCAATGTTTCACAAGAACACTAGGTGGACACAAGGAAGTAAAAATTGGCTCCTTGTTTGGTCGATTTCTAGTGTTTAATGTTTAGTGCACAGGATTTGTGAGGCCGTTGACATGGGGAGTTCACTAAAGTATATGTAACATAGCACATGTGTTCAACAGAAGGGATTTTATATTCTTGTAAAGTTGCAGAAACATGTGTAGATAAGGCCTATAAGGGGTACTTTTAATCCATTCTAGTGAACGCACGCGATATAGGAAAATTTTACATAGTGAATGCTCCGGACCTTTGAACACAAAGAAAGGGGGGGGAGCTCTAATTACATATGAGTGAAAAGAAGTGGAATTTGTACTGTCATGTTGCATAAAGATTTGCTTTCACTTAATCTAAAAAAAATTTGGTATCCTGGGGTGTAGACAAGGCCATATAATGCAAAAAAGGGGTGGCCACAAGCGCGCGTAGTGAGCCATCCAAAACTGCTGGATGGGCCATATGTGGGCCCTTGTGGCCACCCGTTTTTTGCATGATTAGGCTATTGCTGCACTCCAGAACCCTGGAAAAGATGAGATGAACCTAAAATTGAACTTTTCAAGCACATTATGCCTTCCTTCAACTCAACTTACTAGTTCCCTGCACCAAAAGGGCAAATCACATTGGACAGTATAAAAATCTAGTCTCATGCTACATAAACATCTGGTTTCATCAAATATTAACATTCTTGCTATTATAAGGGGCAGACAAGGCCATATAATGCAAAAAGAAGGGTGGCCACAAGGGCGCGCAGGTGAGCCATCCAAAACTGTTGGATGGGCCATCTGCGCGTCCTTGTGGCCACCCTTTTTTTTGCATAATTAGGCTATTGTTGCACTCCAGGACCTTGGAAAAGGTGAGATGAATGTAAAATTTAACTTTTCAAGCACATTCTGCCTTCCTTCAACTCAACTTGCAAGTTCCCTGCACCAAAAGGCCAAATCACATTGGACAATATAAAAATCTAGTCTCATGGTACATAAACATCTGGTTTCATCAGCTATTAACATTTTTGCTATCCTAAGGGGCAAACAAAGCTAGAAAATGCAAAAAAAAGGGTGGCCACAAGGGCGCGCAGATGAGCCATCCAAAACTGTTGGATGGGCCATCTGCGCGCCCTTGTGGCCACCCTTTTTTTTGCATTTTCTAGCTTTGTTTGCCCCTTAGGATGGCAAAAATGTTAATATTTGATTTAAATTTAACTCTTCATGGCCAAAACCACTTAACTTAAAACACATGGATAAACCGAAAAGTCAAATCACTATGGAGACAATAGACACAACTCTTAATCATTTTGTCATTGCAAAGTCATCTGAAATGATGTGAGCCTCTACAACTTCTTGAATAGCCTCCAACGCTATTGCTTGCATTTTATATTGATTTCCATAGCTTTGAAGCACCTCCTTCACCGTGTGAGCATATTTTTGATGCATGGCCATGATTCAAGTGTTAAGTTTTTTTTTAATTTATAAATGTTGAACTTTTCGGTTGTTTTCAACAGCTTCTAGATTTCAATCGGCTCCGAATCTGTCTGGGCTTGTCTCACATGAATTTGTTCATCTCATCGCGTTCTTCGACCATAATGTGATAAGAATAAATCATATCTTGCTCGCATTCTCCAAAAATCAATGTGCAAGTTGACAATTTATTTAAAAATGATGTAAAACATACATTTTTTTCTTTTTTCTTAATCTACGGGCTCCAACGAGCATTAAAACCATGGAATCTGAAAATACTCAAAGAACCATTGTTTTTTATTGTGTTAAGGACTGTATTTCCTACATACAAAACTTTCCCAAAATCTCGCCCTAACACCTTCAAAAGTGGCTTCCAAGGAGTGTACTCGGTCAAAATTTGAAACTGAAGAAAAACAATCAGAATGAACTCCTAGACTGTGTATAAACTTTAGAATAACCAAAATTTCCTTCAAAAAAAAGTTATGCTAAAAATTTGAAAACAGCCCCCCATTGGACTCCCCACAACGATAGAAGTCAAAGGGTTCAAGGAGAGGTATGGTGTCACAAGTGCATGGTGGGAATCTCATCGAGGTTTATTCCGTCAAGATCTCTTGTACTTTATCATGTCTTCTCATGTACAATCTTACAAAAAAAAAATGATACTTTAAATGACTACAAATCTTATTTAACTTATCAAACAATCTAAAATATGGTAGACCAAGAGTGCTCTTACACATCAACAAACAAAAAAGTCCAAACTTCTTCTCATTAACTTTGATAAACATACATTCGTGAACAACTTCCAAGGGGTAGTGTAGTCATAGTTCTTACATCCATTCCATGACATGGTATGCTCATGGGGTGACCTATCATATAAAAATATCTCTGGTGGGGGTGCCCTCATGTTAGGAAAGGGTGTGCTGCTGATGAAAAGTTGTTGTATTGTCCTACTAGGGATCTCTCCATGTTAGCATAGTGATTTTTGGTGTAGTGGGAGCCACATTGCTTGAGGAGATCTTTGTGCCACCGTAAAAGCTTCATGTTATGCTAGTTCCTTGAGCCATTCTTGCATTAGGATGAGATTATCCACCTCTAATAAGGATGGATTTGAAGCACCTACCTGCAAGATGTAACAAAGAAGGCTGTTTTAGAGGAAAAGTGGTGACACTTGACCTCTCTAACCTGCACCCATTGTTTCTTGTAATGCCACTGTTTTGAGTTGAAGAGCTTGACATTCGTGCATCTACGAATGCAAAGAAGCAAATGCACCCATACACAACCAATTGCAATAGCCTAACAAGCCTACTTCTCCCCTCCCAAGATATTGAAGAACCATACACATTCGTCTCACCGACAGTATGACGATCTTGGGATGACCTCTGCTCACCCTCATGTGCGGCCTTCGGTACAAACACCGCGGACAAGCAATATGTATACTTTTGTTGTGCGGAGTACATGGTGGTGGAGGGATACGATTTGTGATGTCCGTGAGCACCATGGCAGTTGTTGCGTGAGGAAGCAAAGAATGAAAAGAAAGAGGGGGGAGGGAGAGGGAGGAACATGGGAGGAGAGAAGGGGGCAGAGGGGGAGAGGAGAGGAACATGGGAGGAGAGAAGGGGGCAGAGGGGGGAGAGGGAGAGAGAGGGGAGGAGGAGGAGAGAAGGGGGTAGGGAGGGAGAGGAGAGGGAGAGAGGAGGAAGGAGGAGGAGAGAACAAAGTTTTTTTTTTTTTTTTGGGATTTTTTTTTGAAAAAGTGGACTTTTAGTGTTTGTAGGTTTAAAAAAATGTCAAAAAATGATTTTTTGATGTGTATATATGTTGGGAGGGAATTTTAAGTCAAAAATAAGTAAAAATAACTTTTTTGAAAAAAAAGTCAATTTTGGCTCTTAGTGACCCACGTTTTTGCTGATGTGGCCACACCCCTTTACTCCCTTCACTTTTCAAAAGCTAGAGAGAGAAAGTGACCTCTTAGGTTCACATCCTACATGTGTCTAAAAAAAGGCTAGAAAAGTCTACTCAAAACTAGCTTCTTGAATGCCCTTGTCCCTTTAACTCTACACAACATTAGCCTTAATCCCTAAAAATTAGGATTCCTTACAAGGCCCATGCAAGGTTCATATTTCTCCTAATGAGTACATCACCCTCACGCTTTACATACAATGTGCTTTCTGTTGGACTGTTATGAAAGCCTCGTTTCACCAAATGAGTGTCAGCTTTCTCATACCAAGCACGAGGAGATTGCTTAAACCCATACAAAGCCTTCTTACATCTGCACACTTTGTCCTCTTGTCCTTTTATGACAAAACCGCGAGGCTGTGCTACATAAACTTCCTCAAATATGTCACCATTCAAGAAAGCAGTAACAATGTCTGATTGATGTACATCCCAACCAAAATGAGCTGCCAATGCACATAGAAAACGTACAGTAGTCATACGACAAGTGGGAGAAAAAGTCTCTTCATAATCTATGCCTTTTTGCTATGCATAACCTTTTGCAACAAGTCGAGCCTTATGGCGATCGATCTCACCATCTGGCTTGCGTTTCAACTTGTAAACCCACTTCGTACCAATGGCCTTTTTGCCAGGAGGCAAATCACATAAAGTCCATGTGTCATTTTCTATGAGTGTATCATATTCTGATTGCATGACAGCCATCCAATTTTCTGAATTATGTGCTTCATCAAAAGACAGAGGCTCCTCAACATCATGTAAGCTAGACACAACCAAAGCATAACAATCTAATGCATAAGATGCATGGCGAGAGCCTGAACGAGTACCACTAGACAAAGGTGCATCCAATTTACTGTCACGCAAAGTGTGCACCAGCCATTTTGGCATACCTCTTACATCATGTACATCTGCATCAGTCATAGGCTGATCTAAAACATTTTCAGAAACCCCCATAGGCTGTACATTTGCCTCATTGGAACTTACATTCATCTTTCCACCAAGTACATGACAGCAAGGGTTGAAAAGAATCTTCCACAAACACTACATCCCGAGAAACCAGAATACGTTTTGTCAGCAGATGATACAACCTGTAACCTTTGCTCTCAGCACTATAACCAACAAAAATTCATTTGACAGCCTTATCATCCAATTTTCTGCGCTGCACTTGTGGCACCAAAGCATATGCCAAGTAGCAAAAAACACGCATGTGCTCAATAGAATGCTTTCTATCATGTCATGATTCATATGGAGTAATAGACTGCAAAGATTTCGTAGGACACCTGTTTAGTACATAAGTGGCACACATGATGGCCTGAAGCCAAAAAGAATGCGGTAAAGCTTGACTTTTGACCATACATCGTGCCATTTTCGTCAGTGACCTGTTTTTCCTCTCAGCAACACCGTTTTGCTGAGGTGTATAACGCACTCTACATTGGTGTTTTATCCCACGACTAGCCGGAAATGCATTAAATTCATGAGACATATACTCCCCCCCTCAATCGGAACGGAGGGTGCCCATAGTACATTTCGAGACATTTTCAGCCATAGCCAGAAATTGTTTGAAGCACATAAAAACTTCGGACTTCGCTTTAAGCGGAAATACCCATGCATGCCTGGAGTAATCATCAATGAAAGTCACGAAGTACAGGTAATTGCCCAAGGACGGAGTTTGCATGGGCCCACAAACATCACTATGCACAAGCTGCAACCTGCATGTGGCCCTAATTGAACCATCCTTTGGAAACTTAGAACGCTGCATTTTACCCAGAATACAGCCTTCACAAACATGTTTGACAGGTGCTTCAAGAGGCGGAAAAGAAGTAACCATATCAGATTTTTCCAAACGCAGCAAACTGGCAAAATTCAGATGACCAAAACGTGCATGCCAAAGTTTTGCATCTGAAATAGCCCTTGAATTTGCAACAGCATTTGCAAAATTTTGTCCACATTTGTCATACAAAGTGAGCTTATACAGCCCTAGGCCAAAAGCCCAGATGGAACAATTTCATCACCAAAACTGAGATCATGAACTGTACATCTGTCATCCACAAATTTGACTACAAGTCCAAGTCTAGCAAGTGCGGATACAAACAAGAGATTCTTCTTGATCCCAGGTACATAAAGTGCATCAACAAGTGTGAAGGAACTGCCATTAGCAGCAGTGAGCACAATCTTTCCAACTCCCTGAACTGGATAAGAGGCGTTGTTGGCACAAGTGACTGAATTCCCATGAGGGACAGACTTGAGAGAGGTAAACAATTCACGATGTGAGGTAATGTGCTTTGTAGCACCACTGTCGAAATACCACACATGTGAATCTGCAGCAACTGACAAGCATGCATCATGGACAACAGGATTGTAAGTGCACTTTGCGCTAAAAGCCCATTCTGCATCAACATCAGCAACACAGTCTCCTTTCACAGAAGACTCAACAATGGCTGCATTTGTAGTGGAACCAGCATTTGCAGTGGAACCACCCTCTTTCTTCTTAGCCTCTTTGGCCTTCAACTTAGGACACGACTTGATCAAGTGATCATTAGCTTTACAATAATGGCAGCGCATCTTCTTTTTGCCCTTATCACCAGAATTGCGAGACGAAGTGCCACCAGCAAAAGAATTGGGAACATAAGTTTTGCCACTCGCAGTAGAACCATAAGAAGTGGCTGCATTGCTGTTACCACCCTTTCTTTGAGAAGCAGTAAAAGCCTGTTCAACTGCACGCTGTCTAGTCCTGTTTTTTCTGGAAAGTGACTCTTGCAATAGCAATGTGCATAATGCATCAAACTTGACAACTTCAGGATTTCCTTGGGTCATAAGTCTCCAAGTACTAGCAAAAGTCTGGTAAGGCATCAAGAACAGTCTGCACTAGGGAACTGTCTGAAATGACTTCACCTACAGAAATGAGTTGCTCATTGATATCCTTGACACTAGCAAGGAAAGTGTCCATATCATCTTCCTCATGCATAATCTTCGACTCCAGCTCTTTACGCAGCAAAGCAATTTTAGCCTCATTGCGACTTGCATAAAGACCAGCCAAAATATCCCAAGCCTGTTTTGCAGATTTTGCTGAACGGATGTGACGAACAATGGTGCGCTTCACAGACAACGCAATCAATGCATGAGCCTGCGCATCCTTAATATTATGTCAGACGACAGGTGTTGGTAAAATGGCTAGATACGCCCGAAGAAGGTTCTACATGGGAGAATGTCTCCGCTTAAGAAATGTTTTCCTACATTCGTTTTCGAGGACGAAAATGAATCTCCAAGGGGGGGGTAATGTAAGGACATGGGTCCTACGGGCAAGGCCACCGGCACGACCAGACAGTGTGTACGCTAAGGGGAGGTTATAAGATAGCACGGTTGGGTGGAGACTAGCACATGCATTACCACCGCCCTTTCAGAATAACTCTTTAGACTCCAAGTATGAAGTATGAGAAGCCTTTGCGTGAAATTATAACTTGCCACAAATCCTCTAAATTTAGCAAGTCTAAATTCAGCAGGTTCTGGCAGCAGCTTGGCAGCACTTCCAAAGCATTGGGCTAAGGCTTCACATAGGAGGTGAAAGTTTTAAAGCCCAAAGGATAATTTTTTAAAACCAAAGTTTATCCTAATCTTAAAACTCTTAAATTAGCAAGTAGGCTGTAGCCCCAAGTTAGCTTCATAGCCTCCAAGGTTTGTGTGAAAGTCTTACATCCAAATCAATTAATGAATATGTAAGTTTATGGTTTTTAATATTTATGAAAGGAAAAAGCTAAATACTAAGGTTAGATCGCCCTTCCTCATTAGTAAGTTGACTCTATTCTTTGTTTACTAAGCTTGGCTAGGCTACATGTCCAAAGTAGCTTTGTATGAACTTAACAAGAGAGTGTGTGTGTGTGTGTGTGTTGTTTCCACTTTCCAAGAAGAGTCCCAAGAGGGGGAGGGGTGAGTTCTTCATGCAAGGCAACTAGGACAAGTGTAGGATAAGCATGAGTTGCATTATCGGGGGTGTTCCCACCTCACTGGCCAAGTGCTAAGCATTTCAATTGAAGTCTAGTTGCACACTTGCACAAGCATATAAGGAGGGGCTCGTTGGGATTTTTGCCTTCTTGCTTCTCTCACACACTCTTTCAAGTTCCCACGTCGGCAAAGAAAGCTCTCTCTCTCTCTCTCTCTCTCTCTCTCTCTCTCTCTCTCTCTCTCTCTCTCTCATGGGAGCTCTGTAGACGGACTCTATGCAAGTCCAAGCCAATGAAATTTTCATCTTCTCCATCTATATAATTCTATTACTAAGCTATGCTAAGAGATTTCCCATGAGCAAGCATATATGGAGTATCAATTCTCTTGAAAATACTTTTTTTCACCCTCATCTTCCTCTGAGTCCCACAGTTCTTTTCTCCCCACTAGGGTGTTTAGGGTTTGGGAAGGAGGGTTATACCATGGAATCTTGAAAAACACCATCTTCTTGATTCAAGAAAAGCTTTGCAAGAGCACAAACATGTATTGTAACAAAGCTTTGTTTTGAGAGAATTATAATACGAGTCCTTTTGGAGGGGGGACTAGCTCCAAGAAAATTCAGTCCTCATCAAGTTCTCGATCTTAATTGGTCATTGTCTCTAAATTATGTGCATGGTTCTAGTGTTTTTAATGTGTTATTGTGTAAAGAAATCAGCCCGACACAACCTATACTCTCTTTGCTATCTTCATCTTAAGGAAAACTCTCTCCTTCCATAGTTAAATCCCGCTAAATCTAAAAGTGAATATTAGATTCTACGACACACGTTTGAGAAACAACGCCATGCATGGGCTATTGTGACAAAGGTCATGATGGACAAGGCAAAGATTCGCTTTAAAGGTGGCTAGTGGAAAGGGATAGAGGGTCATGACAAACTTCTAGATCTTGACCCTCGATGGTTGAGCCTGAGACTTGGTGGCATAACGGGAGAGCTGGTACGTAAATGTAGCAGAGAAACAAAGGCACTAGATTGGGCAGAGATAACCGGACATTTCCAAAAGTCCAGAACACATTGTTCCCCTTGGCTCTCTAAAGTTGGTGGCATACTATTGAACCCTTTGTGGAGAGAGATTGCCAAAAAGATTAATAACAAAGGAATCCAATGACCATCCCATTTTGGGACAATAGAAACAAGAATTGGAAAGAGACAGACCTTTTGGCTACTTGGTATCACCTCAATGGTATTGAGAGACTCTCCGTCAACACAGACATAGAAGGGCTGGAAAATCTTTTGATGCCTCTGCATTAATCAAAATTTGGGTAGAAAGCTTGGCGTTGGCCCATGATTAGCCAATTCTATAGACCTCAAACCAAGGTAATCTACCATATGCTAATGCTCAAGGTTGATTGGTTTGCCCCTCTCTGCAAGCAACAACGTAAATAATGGCCGAAAGATAGATCGAAGACAGTGGCAAGAAACATATGGAACCCAGAGTGGCCTTTGACAAAGAAGATATTCTTGTAAAAGGTGCTTTGGGGAGCCTTTCCAACTGACATCAAGATCCAAGCTCGAGGTATTGGCCCAGATAGGTGTTCGGGGTACAAAACAGCGGTTGCTTCTTTGTTTTGCATTTTCTCATTTTTGCCTTCCCTTGTATTCTGGTTCTTCTTCGCCGATTATTAAGGCTTTGGAATGTTTGAAAAGCTCCACAAGTCATGATTCTTCAAAGATTCTTCTGTTGGTCTCTTCTACTCTCGGCTACTCTCGGCTTCTTCCTTCACCCTATTTTAGGGTAAAGCGGCCAATTAAAAACCGGGTGCCTGCAATGGGACATGTGGCCCTGGCAAGTTTAAAACAGAGTTGAACCATTATTGGGACAACAAGAGCCCAGTGGTGGAGTGGATAGCTCATGTGACGATTAGATCTTAACCGTTAGATCTTGGTTCAAACCTTGTTGGCGACAATGGCTCTCTTTTCACCCAAGGGGGTGGCTCCCTTCAAATGGCAATTTTTGTTACAGAAAAAATTTTAACTGCTCTAGTGCATCTTGTGCACATCTCGGATTGAAGTGTTGCTTTAGTCTATGCCCGCCTTGCAACACTTTTTCGATTGAGCTTCTCAGATTGAAAATCTGTGAAGCACGCACTTCAGAATTTATCCTTCTTCTTAGGCGGCCTTAACTTGGCCCCTTTACCCTACATGCATCCTTTATCCTTGACTAATCCGTAGGTTTTTCCCTCAACCATGTAATCCTTGAAGATCTTGAGGGGTTTTTTCACTAATGCTTCTTCTTTTCTTTGTATGCTGGTTCTTCTTTGCTGATTGTTAAGGGTTTGGATTGTTTGGAAAGCTCCACAGGTCATGATTCTTCAAAGATTCTTTTGTAGGTCTTTGTCTTTTGACTTCTTCCTTCACCCTATTTTACATGTATCCTTTATCCTTTACTAATTCGTGGGGTTTTTCCCTTAACCGTGTAGTCCTTGAATATTTGAGGGTTTTTTCAGCATGGTTGTATCGTGTACTTTGGCTTTAGGTGTGTTTTGCAATCTGAAAATTGTTGCCTTGAATACAACAAGGCTGAAGCTCAACATGAGAGAGAGAGAGAGAGAGAGAGAGAGAGAGAGAGAGAGAGAGAGAGAGAGAGAGGTGTTCTACATCTTAGCACACACCAGAAAGAAACGATGTCACGACATGCGACACCGCTTGTATCCTTTGCAATTTCAGGTACACTAGTATGTGACCCGCGTGTTGCTGCAGCCAAAGAAACATCGCTTCTATTCTTGTAAGGATATCTTCTCTTCCAAGTGAAACGCTATCAATACTCTATTCCTACATGTATATTCTATTGCATTTCTAAAAGTAATGCATTACACAACCTCTTGAAGATTCTAACAAACATAAATGTATGTAAGATTCTACAAAGCATTCTTTGATACCAAGCTTGGGAGTTTTTCATAGACATTTTTTTGTCATAAGGTGCTAGCCCTTGTTCAAAAAACTTAAGAGTGCTCTACTTCTATTATGAGAGAGAGAGAGAGAGAGAGAGAGAGAGAGAGAGAGAGAGAGAGACAAAGTCTCCTCCTTCTGGTGTATCTTGGTTTGGCAATGCTACCAATGTTGATTATACAGATTATGTAAGTTAGCATGGTATGAAGAGATGAAAGCCATATGAAATCAATGTAACAAAAAGTTTTTTTTTTTTTAAAATGGAGTGGGTTCTACAATTGGTTCCAACAATAGGAACACAATTGAATTCAATGTCTCTACTCCACTCTCTTACTTACTTCTATCCTTACATCTTTCTTATGAGCAAGATATGGTAGAAG
>NC_140931.1:137710328-137817828 GCF_014529385.1 Adiantum capillus-veneris | reverse complement strand
AACATGACATCAATGGATGCCATGTGCTGATGGACATGTAGCGCAATGCAAAATGGAGTAGAGGGGCAGTGTATAAGGATTGTGGGTTGAGTGTAGGCCAATCAAGGTATCCCTTACGTGGAAACTATTTGTTGATCTGCAAGGAAAATGGGTGGAAGCCCTTCGGAGTGATGTACATGTAGAGATTATGGAGATGAATGCTTACCAAGAGAGTGTATTAGCCAATTTTCTTGACATGCGAATGTTGTGCTTTCCAAGTGAGTGTATGGATTCTGAATAGGCACAAGCTAAGAACATGTGCTAGCTAATGCAAGATAATGAAATTGAACTAGCCATGTTGGCTTTGGGGTGTTTATGGAGATGTAGACAAAGTATGTTGGAGCATATGTTCAATCCCTTGGGATATGACTCATGGTGCATATAATCAAGGAATGTGTTCAGTCTGGTTTTGCGCATGCTGATGTGCATGAATGTAAAATTTACAAATGCACCTAGATGTTGCGAATGTTGTCTCTTGGAAAAAAATTCATTGTTTGTGACATGCATTTCGTTTGAAAACAGGATGATGCCCCCCCCCCCCCCCCCCCCCCCCCCCCCCTTCTTTCCCTTTGATAAAAATTATAATACAATGCATGTTGTTCGATGAACTTTATAATTGTATCATGTGTGCTTTTGTATTATCATCTCAATGTGGTAAGGATAAACATGCAGGCTTTTGATTTCCCATCTATATGCACTAGAGTTGCACATGAGCAATGTGGAATAGTATATTACACGACGTCTTGACACAAGAAAGTTCTAATGGTGGTGGTGGTCATAGGAGGGTTTGGGAATGTGGTGAAATATTTTGGAAATAGACTTTTGAAACTAAAAGAGGAATGGGTGAGTATGCATGTACATATGTGTGTGTGATCATGCATGCATGTGGTGTCTATGCGTGTGACTTTTCCATTGTGTGCATTTTATGCTTAATGTAAAGAGAGATAGACTCTGAGAGAGAAGTTAAGACTTGGGGGTTTGACTTCCCAACTTCCAAAATATGTAGCAAACCAGTGCCCACGTATCCCGGTTTGTAATGTAAATTTCTCAATCAGAATTTAAAAATCACAGTTGTGATTCAGTTAGACCTTAATTTTCAAGGTAAAAATATGGACATTTTTGTTATGAATCTTAGTAAAAATCCTAAATTTGTCAAAGAAATGTGGTTGTCTCACTGCTTTTCCCTTTAAAAACCATGGGAGACAAAATGTTTTTTTGAGCAATGAAGCAAACCAATATGTAAGCGCACACCTAAGATGATAACATCACCATGTTATCATACATTTTTTCCAATAAAACCCTATTGGGATAATACATATTAAACAAAACAAAGAGTGGTTACAACATGATGACTTCTGTTGAGGCTATGTGGACCAGGAGACTATCAATGCAATGTGATTTGTCTCTACGCATGCCCATCAAGATATCGAGTTGTTTTTGAGGGTGTATTATCTGCTTAATTGGAGTAGAGTAAGATATCCATCAAGATATTGAGATGTTTCTTAGGTGTGTGTGCATGTAGTCACAATCATTTTGTCAAGTGGTGTAGACCAGCATGTCCATCAAACCTATTGAGATGTTTCCTACGTGTATGTGTAGTTGGTCCTTATTAAAGTGACAAATTCGCTCAATTGGGATAGATCGAGTGATCAGATGGACTAGGTGGTTGTAAATCTACGTGGTTGAGGAAACATATTAGTCGTTTTTGGGACCTCTCTCACCATCTCTCCCCTTCCCTTGGTCTTGGATTTCAAGAAGAGGACATTCCAGAAGATGAGATTTACATATTTGGAACTTGGTAAATATGAGTACATAGAATCTTGAGATTTGAGGAGGGAAATGTTCAGGCAAGGAGGCCAAAAAATTGTGCTAGCATAGAGGTGAACAATAGGAAACAGTCAAGAAGCACAAGTTTCTCTCTCTCTCTCTCTCTCTCTCTCTCTCTCTCTCTCTCTAATGCAAAACTTTTTAAATGTTGGATAGAGATGACAATGCTTATTTGATGTCTTTCACTCTGCACTTTCTAGATTAATTACTTCTCTTCTGCGTCTCTCTTCTCTCTTATTGGGGTTGTGTCACAAATACAACCTTGGCAAGGTGGCATTCATTATCTTAAAGTCAAGGTTTTCCATGGGAATGTCATTTGTAGAAAGAATAAAAATTGCAAGCTTAACAAGTAAGAGAAGTTGTGGAGGTGCATCCAAAAGGTTATGCCAGGGCTGATTGTAACATTTTGTGATTAATACAATTCAAGCTCAACAGAGCACTTTAGAAAAGAAGAAAAAGACAAGATGAGATTAAAATAATGTCAACACTTGATTACAAATGATGATAGTGCACTTTTGCTGCAATGAGGAAGTATGTGAAGTACAAATTATATATAGTGTGATGTTTCTAAACAATTCAAGCAAAGCATGCACCACTTCCATTGTGGGTATCACACATGTCAACTCGAGGCTTTTCTTGGCTTATTTTCAACTTCCTTTATTGAAGGCCCATGATTGAAACTCTTGAAGGAGTTTATGATTTCAAGGAAATCTATTGTGTGTGATTCAAGGGCTATGGTGAATGGAGTTTATGCTTTTGAAGGGCATTAAAATTTTAATTTGTGTTATATTGATTGTGTTTGGTAGAAAACATTTCTTTGTTTTTGTTGCCATCAGCAGCATCATCCTTGGAGGCGGTGGGAGTCTCACTCCTATGGCGGAGAAAATTACGTAGGAGCAATCAATCACACAAGACGTCCAAATATAGTATAGAAGTCTTGATTCTTAAAATCTGGAGAGCTTGGATGTGCATACATACACAGGGGACAATATTATTGTGGTAGGAACAATCACAATAGACCTCAACGATCAATATTTGGGTGTGGGGGAGAGGGAGAGAGAGAGAGAGAGAGAGAGAGAGAGAGCACTATCATCAGTAAACATCAAATTGACCTATGGGACCAAATGAAAAATGCTACATGATCTATGTTGATTTGATCAATGAATCTTGAGACTTGAAGTTACGGATTTAAGGATGGCAACTAAAAATCCATGAGGGCTAGGAGAGAAAGGTATGTTGGCAATGGTTGAGGTTGAAATGTGAGAAAAGCAAGCTTAATGTGATGAGAAACTGAGCACTCACATAGGGGATGATTCTTAGAATCCCAAAGTCCCAAGGCACATAATGCGCATACATGAGAGACTTTTCCATGATGCCTCAACATTATGTTATGCATTGAGAGGAGCGGGAGCTATGTTAGATGGCTACTATGGTGTGGCTTAGATAAAGGAGTAGACTCAATCATGTAAAAATAGCTCACATTATGAGAATTTGAGCACTTGAGTAGGACATGAAGCTTAGATGCTTGAATTTACAAGCATGAGACATAATGTGCATACGAAAAGAGACTTTTTCAGTCCTCAACATTGCATCTAAGGGAGTGGGAACCAAGCTGGATGGATACCATTGTGCAAAGTGTGGCTAAGGGAATAGTCTCAATCATCTAAATGAATATACTCTCCTCTTCCAAGTAAAAACATACTTTTGTAATGAGAGAGAGAGAGAGAGAGAGAGAGAGAGAGAGAGAGAGAGATCATTGCATGCTTACAAGTCAAGACTTCAATTTTGCAGCATGCCCTTAGTTTAGCATAATGTCCAAAACACTTGCAGAGATAAATAACTAAGCAATTATTATTTTTTCTTTTGCTGCCATCAACTTTTGAGGTGCCAATGGTGCTTGAATACACCTATAAAGAATTTATGTGCTACAAAAATAACTTGCATATGTATTGTTATGATTGGGTGATGATGTATGCTATTGTCATATCTGTCATACGTGGTTCACAACATAGGTAGAGATACAAGCATGTGAGGCATCTAAAGAGAATTAATGTAGACGAACATACCAAGTACCTTTTGGTGGATACTAAAAGAAAGCCAACTCAGCTCTTAGTTCTCACCTTTTCATAATTTACTGCCATAATTGGTTTGTACCATCCAGATTTAAAGCATTGTGCTCCCAATGTAGACCAAGGAGAGCATGAACTCTTTGCCTATCACTTTCAAGAATGCAACAAACTTTATATATGTAGAAATAAAACATTGATTATTTTGTAGCTAGGGGAAGATAGTATTTTAACAATAGAAATCATATTAATTGGCCGCAGCAACGCGCGGGTCACATGCTAGTTTGCATTTTAAAGAGGTTTTCTCTTAAGTGAAGCAGTGAGTGACACATGGAAGGTCTCTCAATCATCTATACACACATGCAGAGTAAGTGTGTGTATGCATTTGTGGATATGCTCTGTACAGGCTCTCAAGGGAATAAGACATAAAGTCCAGCTTGCGACAAAGTTTGGCATGAAAATCGAGGAAGGACAAATGGCCGGCTCTATGTCTGGCGATCCTGCGTACGTTCGTGAAGCTTGTGAAGGTAGCCTCAAGAGGCTTGATGTGGATTGCATTGACTTATACTACCAACATCGCATTGATACCACGATTCCAATTGAAATCACGGTGAGAGTGCCTCTTTACAAGCTTGTGATCGACAGTAGGAATGTACGTCACCTCCCACAAAGGTAGAAATTGATAGCAGCATGCAAATACAACCATATCTGACAAGGCTATATATGCATATCGGTTTTTCTGCTTGAGTCTCTTCATGACTTTGATTTGCTCTCTTATAAGGTGGGGGAAATGAAGAAGCTAGTGGAGGAAGGAAAGGTGAAATATCTAGGGCTATCGGAGGCTTCCGCATCAACCATACGACGAGCTCATGCAGTTCACCCCATCACGGCAGTCCAACTGGAATGGTCCTTGTGGTCTCGCGATTGGAAAAAGACATCATACCCACCTGCAGGTACTTGCATTTTGTTCTTCAGTTACTGATCTTGCTGCTTGTGTGGACGGGCGGGGGTGCTGCCATGGACGGCGGGCATAGTGTGTGGCCTTGGTTGTCAACATGGAAAATGGAACAATCACAGCAAAAGTGACACGAGTTTTACCATTTCTTGCAATGCAGGGAACTCGGAATTGGAATAGTTGTGTATAGCCCTTTGGGTCGAGGATTCTCCTCTGCTGGAGCAAAAATTGTAGAAAGCGCAACAGAAAAAGATTTTCGCAAGGTACGCACGCTACGCTGTTGGAGAAGCTGGCCATTGAAGAGTTTAAATATGTTTGGAACTGAAATCTCAATCCATGTCCCCTGCATCGGCTTGCTTGTGGTACGCAATGTTGTAGGTCGCACAGCCAAGGATGGAGGGAGGAAACCTTGAAAAGAATCAGAAGTTATTTCAGGAATTGCAAGAAATAGCTTCAAAAAAAGGGTGCACGCCCGGACAACTCGCACTAGCTTGGGTTCAGCACCAAGGGAATGATGTTGTACCCATTCCCGGCACAACGCGGATCAAAAATTTTGAGGAAAATGTGGGTGCTCTTCACGTGAAGCTGAACAAAGCAGAGCTGGAAGAGATAGAGGCTTTGTTTCACAGTGATGCTGTTGCGGGAGATCGATATGATGACATGAGTGTATGGATCGAGTTACCAGAATTCTGATACTCCTCCCCTCTCATCATGGACAGCTTCTTGATTTTGTGTGTGTATGTGCATGCTTTTTAATAACTGATACTGATGTCAGAAATGGAGGATGTCTGAGCTCGGCCACATCCCAGTTCCCTCTTGGAGAATAGGTCTTGAGTTCAAGACTCTTGTATAGGTTTTCGGGGATAGTTTCTATTACGACCAACACGTGTTGATGAGTTCAAGACCTCGCTGGATAGATGTGTGAGGTGTCTAGGGATAGTCCCTACTATGAGTTTAAAACCTCTCTCTCTCTCTCTCTCTCTCTCTCTCTCTCTCTCTCTCTCTCTCTCTCTCTGTGTCACTCACTCTCTCTCTCTCTCTCTCTCTCTCTCTCTCTCTCTCTCTCTCTCTCTCTGTGTGTGTGTGTGTCACTCACTCTCTCTCTCTCTCTCTCTCTCTCTCTCTCTCTCTCTCTCTCTCTCTCTCTCTCTGTGTGTGTGTGTCACTCACTCTCTCTCTCTCTCTCACACACACACACACACACACCACAATTTTGGACACATTTTGAGGATGTTTGTTGATAGTATATGGAGATCCACTTGTTTTGACAAAAATTACTCTTATCAATACTTCAAAGCTAACCCTATGAATCACGGCTTTAGACAATACACAACATATTTTTGCCCCCAAGTCCAACAAGCAACCTAGTAGAACAACCTAGATCTCCATTGTGAGAGCCATCCATTGGGATTGAAGCTCTACACTCTGCACTAAGGTGTGAATATTTAGAGAGAGTTTAATGTGAATATTTAGAGAGAGTTTAATGTGCCTTGCTACACTAGAAGCACTACATTGATTTTCCGCATCTTGATCGTTGAGCACTCCAATGAGACACCCCAGGTTATTTTGCAATATATCTCGTCTTGGCTTCTGTCCATAACTCCGTGAAAGTCCATGCAATCATCATATGGCTAGATTGTGACTATGAACTCGTCCAACTTGACACATCAACACTCTCCCTCAAGCTAAACTCATTTGCAAAATTAGGATAGTTTCAAAAGACTAGTGTTCTCAATGTGTTCATGGAGATGTCACGTGCCTAAATGAATTGTACCAAACAGATTGGTAGTTTACTTCAGAGCGATTGGCGTGTGCTTGACACATCGAGCTCATAGCCAATATTGTCAAAGTTGTTCCAAAATATGACCCAACTTCCTTCACCATCAAACCCAAATCAGCTCCTCTAAGGCCAAGGTACTAGCTAGTATCATAATATGACAACTTTTTTCCTCAAATGCAGCCCTTCATGAAAACATTGCACCCTCACTTGTAGTTGCTTGTTTACCGTACATCCGAGATTGGAACAACTTATAGCCTAATCACCATCGACAAAGAGTGCTACTTGGAAAGCTAAGTTAGGCCCCACATACACTAGCTCACTCCACCTCTCTATCATTGTGCTATACAAAGTAACTATGCATTATTATTTTTGCTATGAATCCTTCCACCATGTGACATGCTCAACTTCTTTTAAATTGGTTTCTTTCTTTCAAATTGTCACAATAAGGTATCAACATAAATGACATGACTAAAATACCTTCATCACTCAAGGAAAGACAACAAGGGGTCCACACATTCCATACCACAAACAAAGATTGATTCACATTTACGCAAAAAACTAAAGTAAGAAAATATGCGGCAAATCTACTTTTTTATGCATGTGGGGATTACGTCAATCCAAATAAAACTTTGCAACCGAGTAATTGCCACCAAATTCATGGTAAATTGAAGATATCTTAGAAAGTAAATGACACCAAATTCATGGTAAATTGAAGATATCCTAGAAAGTAAATGACAAAAGGTTAGAAACCTTAGTAGAAAATGTGAGACCTCATAAGGAAATGAATGGACTGAAGGATGTGGAAAAGTCAAGTGTGTGCAGGAGATGAAAGGTGAAAAGTTGTTCAAAATATGGAAAGTCAAACTGTGTAGAGGAGATGAAATAAAGAGTTTCAATTGCCTATAAAAGAGAAACCTTGCACATGACTAATATATATATATATATATATCTCTCCCTCAAGGCTCTGTTCGAGCTCGAGGATTGGTGTATATTTCTGTTCTTAATACTATCCACTCACAATTGTGAGTTTTGCAAAAAAAATAAAAAAATTGAGAATCCACTCACATAAAAATCTCATCATTACTTTGCACTTCTGCATAATTTTTCACACTAACTCATAATCCTTCCTTGTGTAGGCCAAAAACTCTTAACTTGGAAGAAAGGGAGAAGGGATAAAACGCTCTTTGTAAAATTTGACAAAAGTTTTAAAGTTATAGAGAACATAATTAAAAATGAATTTTCTATTTTGAGAAAGTGATGACAAAAGTAAATGGAACCTTTGGAGCTAGTACCTAGCGCGGGCTACTTCCTCTTGAGCTTAAAGTTGTAGACCCCACAGTTCCAAGAATTAAACAACACAAGAGGTTTTGGACAAATTCTCACAATATTTCCCACATTGTGACTTACCTCAACATCATGAGCTTCTGTGAGGGAGGCGCCACATACCTAGCTAGGTATGCGGCGCCTCTCGAGCAAAAGCTCATGATGTTATGCATTGTATGAAAAACACTGAGAAAGACTCCGTTTTCCTACATGAGAAAATTTCTAAATCTTCTTGTGCAAGTTCCTTTAGCCGCTGGTGACTTTTGAAGCCCCACTTCAGGTACACATGTCCAACACTAAGAGATGCACAAGCTTTGAGGTTTCTTCCCCGATGCTTGTTTTAACAAGCCAAAAAGATGGCAAAGCTGAAGACAATAAGTGGAGTCTTGGGGGGTAGGTCTTAAAGTGAAGACTTCACATTGTAAAAAGCCGGTTTACGGACTCATAGGTGTGGTATGGTCATTGGTGGTATGTTAGAAGCTGGCTCATGTAAATTTTGTTGTTTTTAATTTACTACTCACAGTGAGTTTTGTAAAAATAAAATAGAATGGAAGACCACACACTTTCAAATAGAAGATCACATTGGCATCCTAAAACATGGAATCCTCTTAAAAAGATTCTCTTCACAATTCAAAATTTTGAACTTTGCAAAGGGAGAAGAGAAATAAAAGGTTCCATGCGAACTTCTAAAAGAGTACAAAATTACAAAGATATTTTAATTTCCTATTTTGGAGAAGCTATAAAGTTGAAACTATGTTTATTTATACGTCTATCATTTGCTAAGGCAAAATTAAAGAAAACTAAAAAAAGTGATGAGATCCCTCTTAAAGTAGGAACCCCAACCTTTAAAAAATGAGATGATTTCTTCAAGTTTTCAACACTTTTAAGCCCCATTGGAGCCACACATGGTCAACACTAGCAAATGAATGACCCTTCATCTCCTAGTGTTGGGCATGTTTAAAAGAGAAACTTGAAGTTTTCTTGCTCAATATAGTTGTCAAATTAGATTGTGAATGATAGCTTGGGATTGTGTTGATTTATGTGTTTTTAAAAAACCAAATGCAGCTCTTTGCTGTTTTTACAAAAAATCAAGGTTGCAAAAGATAGCATTTGCAGACGGTTTGAGTAAGAAGGTTTGGGGTTTGTTAAAACAAACAATAGGGAAGAAACCTCAAGGTTTATGTTCTTGCTTATGTCTTCCCTTTCGATGTTATCGGCATTCTCCTTAAACTAGTGTGTCTTGACTGGTTTGTAGGAAAGAGAGGATATATTTATATTTTCTAGGAAAGAACGCTTCTACTCCTGTTCTAGAACTTTAGGTGCCCCCCACACGGAGGGGGGTAGAGTGATTATCGGCTTGAATCGTTTTGATGGGATGGGATCTTTCTCACACCCATGTGCAAGAAGGGGGGGGTCGGTTAATTACCTCTTTGAGGTAAAATTATTACCCCCTCCTCATGTGGGGGTACCCTTCTAGATATTTGATCTTGACATCGACAAAGTATTTATCTTATTTGTTCTCTACAAGCAAGGGTGGTAGCCAATGGCACTCATCAAAACTCTTGATGGACAAAGGTCCAAAATGCATAAATGAAATGATGAGCACATGTGTGTGAGAGCCTTATCAACCTCCCTTTCCCTCTCATGTTTCAAAAACTATCAGATGAAATGAAACACACTTGCAATAATTGGATTGAGAGTTACCACAAATCAATGTCAAAGAAAATCGATCCCAATGCTCCAGCGTCTTTTGCAAAGCAATAGGTTTGCTAATATCTTCTAGTGTTACACAATAGTTGCCAAATCTCTTTCAATTTGTGACAGAAGGGAAACTAGTGTTAGCCTATATCAAGAAGAAATAGATTCACATTAACTTTGTTTTGTGAAATGCTATTCAGTGCAATACATGCACACATGCATGTGCACCAATAAAAAGGAGAAAAAAATGTATGTTTGTGGGGATGTGGACACCTTCCTAGCTAGCTTTAAAAGCCGAGGGATCATGCCCTCCCCCCTATACTTGTTTCTCCTTCAATGTTGAAGGTGCTTTTGCTCTCCTCTAGTATTGCAGGATCACATTTTTGTTGGATTTGTAGTGATTGGGGATGAGTACAACACCTTCAAGTTAACGTTTAGATTATGAGAGGTCCCTCATGTAAGAAAATCCATGAATGCACCTATGGAATCAAGTTCAAATCCGCACAAAGAAGCTTTCTTGTCTACTTATATGACTCATCTTCAAAATAAAGGAAGATGAGTGGTATGTTGACTCAAGAGCATTCAACCACATGAATAATCATGATTGGCTTAGTCAACCGCATGAGATGATTGAATAGGTCATGGGGCAAGTTCAATTGACAAGGATTCTATATAGAGAATGATAAAACAAAAGGTCATAATTCATGAAGAGGAATGGTAGGTTTTCACTGCGGCTAATTTATCCTCTCATTTTTCATTCAATTCTATCATTCTTTGGCATAAGAGGCTGGGTCACATCAGCCATCAAAGCATCAAACATTTGAAGAGGGAAGGGCTTGTAGAAGGTCTTCCAGCTTTGCAATCCAATGAGGAGCAACATGCATGCCCATCTTCTTGATTTGGAAAGCAACAAAGAGCTAGATTCAACAATAGCACCTATAGAGCAAGGTAGCCCTTGGAGCTCATACACACATATATTTGGGGACCAATCCAAACCACATCTCTTGGAGGAGCTCACTACCTTTTGACATTTGTGAATGACATCTCAAGAAAGGTATGGATTTATTTAAGCCTGATTTTCTCTTTCACTTTAAAGCTATGCATCGTCTAGAAGAAATGTGGAACATTCATCAAAACTCTCAAATCAAATTGAGGGGGAGTCCAAGTCCAAGGAATTTGAAGAATTTTGCAGGGAACAAAGAATCAAGAGCAATACACATTTCTACACTCCACAATAGAACGGATAGCATTTTACAAGTGGAATAGAGTCATTGTGGAGCATGCGTGAGTTATGCTCAAGGAAGGAAACCTTTCAAAGTTCTATGGCATGAAACAATTAAACGCTCAATCTATCTCATGAATAGGTGTCCCATTAAAACTCTCAAGAGTATTATTTTTAAGGAGACATACTCAAGTATATCAAGCCCGATGTATCCAATTTGAGGGTCTTTGGATGCATTACCTAGGTAATGCATATTTTGGATGAGAAGAGAAGGAAGTTGGATGTCAAATTAAAAAGGTGTGTATTCATAGGTTATGACAATAATTTCAAAGGTTATAGGTTAGTTAGCTAGGATATCAAGCAGCTTTATGTTTTTAGAGAAGTTGTCTTTGATGAGAATGACAAGTGGTTCAAAAACACTTCATCAAGCTATCAAGAAGTTTCAAGTGCACGTGCGGATGTAGCCTCTCATCCTCAAGAATCAACCATGGAGTCTATTATCAGTCATGAGAGGGTTCAAGGAAATGCTCAAGAAGGTGATAATTTCAGTCCAAAAGTGTTGCAACTAGTGTGGACATGAACATAGACCAAGAAGAATTAGCACCAAATCCAAGGGGATCTACAAGAGTGAATTTATCGCCTCAAAGGATCACTTATACATCAAATTTTTCAACGCAACATCATTCAATATTTATGGCTAGATTTTCACACATTGAGGAGCCCCAAAGCTATGATGAAGCGTGGAGTGGAATTCAGCCATGGAGCCATGGATGAGGAGTACAATGCACTCTTGAAAAACAACACATGGAAGCTAGTTGGTAGGAGGGCCTCTTTATTTGGAAGTTTAGGGGAGTCAAACCTCTAATATTAAGAAGGCAATCAAAGGACAGCTTTTGAATTCAAACAGGCAAAATGGCTAGTTTATCTGAATTCAATTTTTTTCTCCAAAATGAAATTTGAAATCGAGCGGGCAAAACCATATCATGTAACATATCTACGGAAAGATCTTGGCATGTAGATTATGGATCTATAATTACCGCTCAAATCGGGGATCATATGTAGAAGTAATAGAAGGCCAAAAATCATAAAGTTGTCTGCCCCCATTTTTGGAGGGGAAAGTGCATCCTTTGACCACTCTTACACCTCTCTTACACACCCACCATTCTTGTACACATAGAGTGCATCTATTTGTCAAAATGTTAATTACTTCCACAATCTCATGGAAAAATAAAGAGACCCTCTTAGAATCCATCATCTTCCTAATCCTAAGTCTAGGAGAATAGGAAAGAAACCTTAAGAGCTTGTTCCACTTGGTAAGAATCAGTAGTAGGAAAATGATGCACCAAGAGAACCATGTGGTAATACATTTTTTGGAGTTTGTCCTAGATTCCCCACATTGATACATATTGTTCTAGCTAAAGAGTATGAGCTCCCAAGGTTCTTTCCAGTGCTATATCCAATATACCCTAAACCTTCATATCAGCAACGCTACATCAAGATTTTTGATGCACTCAAAGAGTGGTATGAGAAAGCCACCACCAAATGGACTGCCTGGAAGCAAGTGTTGACTTATGCCTTAAAAGAAATATATGGTCTCTGGTCTCATTCATGCAATTTAGAATTTCTAGATCAAGATGGGCTAATGGAAGGTGCAGCTTGGACAAGTGATCAAGATTACAAACCAGCTCCTACAGCTAACAATGGAAGCCCCTAAGATTCTTAAGAAGGAACTGGCCAACAAAGTATCCTCTAGACCCTAGTTCAAAGAGATGGCTGAAATCTTGTTTTGAGTTGAGAATCAAATGCAATCAGCCACTTCCTCAAGGGTGGAACTATATTGCCTCATATTGTCATAAGTTGGCCAGAGGCCGCATGACCAGAGGCAAAAGAACTTTATATGACCCTGACACAAAGACGTGGAATGCACTAACTCCATATGAAGCTAAGATGAAAACAATTAGAAAAGACCAGCTGGAGCAAGAGGCACTGTACCACCTAATTTAGATGGAGAAGATGGGTCATGGTCCGGGTCATGGTCCAAGCACTTCAGAACCATACAAGGTATTTTATAAACCTCGAAAGGAGAAGGCACCAGACAAGAAGAAGCATGTTTAATGGACTGACATTAGTTTACTTCAAAACCATACAAGGTATTGTATAAACCTCCAAAGGAGAAGGGACCAGACAAGAAGAAGCATCTTCAATGGACTGACACTGGTTGACTACTCATTGGAAAATTTTGGTATACACCAAAATCTAAGAAAGGGGAGAAGTGGCGGAGCGACTGCCAAACTAGGCCGCCTAGCTTGGTAACTACCAAAATCAGCTACCAGGGTAACTGGCATAGGGAATAGTCAGTCAGAGAGCCAGTATAGAGCTATAAATAGGGCCCATTACTTCATTTACCAAGATGGAGTACCAAATTCCTGAATCCCCAATCATAAGCCTAGTATTATTGCACACTCTTAGACAAGATCTATTCATACTTTGTAATTATCATTAAGGTGAAGGCTTACTTGCGTCACAGACTACATTTGTATACAATCATCTGATATGAATAATACAACTCTAGTTTCAGTATCAATATCTTTTCAGCTCCAATCTTATCTTTCAGTTACTCTTTGGTCTAATATGAAGTCTCATGTCTAGTCTAAACTAACTCTAATTACCAACATGAAATAGATGTCTGCAAGTGTCCACAGCTCATTCCAAGTGTTTCACGCTTGGCTGCCCAACAAACCATCAGAAGAGGTGGTTGTTTCATCTCAAGACATTATCGATAGCATGGCATAAGGGACACATGGAACCTAGTTGGTAGGAGGGCCTCTTTATTTGGCAATTTAAGGGAGTCAAACCTCTAGTATTAAGAAAGCAATCAAAGGACAGTTTGAATTCAAACATGCAAAATGGCTAGTTTATCTTAATTCAAAATTTTCCTCCAAAATGAAATTTGAAATCGAGCGAGAAAAACCATATCATATAACTTATCTACGGAAAGCGCTTGGCATGTAGATTACATATCTATAATTACTGCTCAAATCGGAGATCATATGTAGGAGTAATAGAAGTCCAAAAATCATAAAGTTGTCCACCCCCATTTTTGGAGGGAAAAGTGCATCCTTTCACCACTCTTACACCTCTCTTACACACCCACCATTCTTGTACACATGGCGTGCATCTATTTGTCAAAATGTTAATTACCTCTACAAATCTCATGGCAAAATAAAGAGGCTCTCCTAGACTCCATCATCTTCCTAATCCTAAGTCTAGGAGAATAGGAAAGAAACCTTAAGAGCTTGTTCCACTTGGTAAGAATCAGTAGTAGGAAAATGATGCACCAAGAGAACTAGGTGGTAAAACATTTTTTGGAGTTTGTCCTAGATTCCCCACATTGATACATATTGTTCTAGCTAAAGAGTATGAGCTCCCAAGGTTCTTTCCACTGCTATATCCAATATACCCTAAACCTTCATATCAGAAACGCTACATCAAGATTTTTGATGCACTCAAAGAGTGGTATGAGGAAGCCACCACCAAATGGACTGCCTGGAAGCAAGTGTTGACTTATGCCTTAAAAGAAATATATGGTCTCTGGTCTCATTCATGCAATTTAGAATTTCTAGATCAAGATGGGCTAATGGAAGGTGCATCTTGGACAAGTGATCAAGATTACAAACCAACTCCTACAGCTAACAATGGAAGCCTTTAAGATTCCTGAGAAGGAACTAGCCAACAAAATATCCTCTAGACCCTAGTTCAGAGAGATGGCTGAAATCTTGTTTGAGTTGAGAATCAAATGCAATCAGTCACTACCTCAAGGGTGGAATTTTATTGCATCATAAAGTCATAAGTTGGCCAGAGTCCGCATGACCAAAGGCAAAAGAACTTTATATGACCCTGACACAAAGACGTGGAATGCGCTAACGCCATATGAAGTTGAAATTGAAGACAGTCAAAAAAGACCAGCTGGAGCAAGAGGCAGTCTACCACCTAATTTAGAAGGAGAACATGGGTCATGGTCCAAGAGCTTCAAAACCATACAAGGTATTGTATAAACCTCCAAAGGAGAAGGCACTAGACAAGAAGAAGCACGTTCAATGGACTGACACTGGTTGACTTCAGAACCATACAAGGTATTTTATAAACCTCCAAAGGAGAAGGCACCAGCCAAGAAGAAGCATGTTCAATGGATTGACACTGGTTGACTACTCATTGGAAAATTTTGGTGTACACCAAAATCTAAGAAAGGGGAGAAGCGGTGGAGCGACTGCTAGACTAGGCCGCCTAGATTGGTAACTACCAAAATCAGTTACTGGGGTAACTGGCACAGGGAACAGTCAATCAAAGAGCCAGTACAGAGCTATAAATAGGGCCCATTACTTCATTTACCAAGATGGAGTACCAAATTCTTGATTCCCCAATCATAAGCCTAGTATTATTGCACACTCTTAGACAAGATCTATTCATACTTTGTAATTCTCATTAAGGTGAAGGCTTACTTGCGTCACAGACTACATTTGTATACAATCATCTGATATGAATAATACAACTCTAGTTTCAGTGTCAATATCTTTTCAGCTCCAATCTTATCTTTCAGTTACTAATTGGTCTGATATGAAGTCTCATGTTTGGTCTACACTAACTCTAATTACCAACATGAAAAAGATGTCTGAAAGTGTCCACAACTCATTCGAAGTGTTTCACGATTGGCTGCTTAACAAACCATCACAAGAGGATGAGATGATTACTTGGTGAGCCCCCGGGGAGGTCACCTAATAAAAATGTAACCTATCACGTGAGTTCAATAGAAGGGTATTTAAAGTTCTTAAAACTTATATAATATATATACAGAAGGGCATTATTTTTTCAAATTGGAAAAAAACTTACAGATTTTAAAAGAAAAGGGTATATTATATTCCTACAAAAATTGCACAGATAAGGGGTTTTACAAATATGTCTTGAACGCACGTGATATGGTAGTTTTACACATAGTGAACCCCCCGAGGGTGAGCCTAAGGTAGAGGGGCCAGTAAATAAGGGTACAACTCCCAAAACTAAGACACACAACCCCCTAAATTTGTTTCATTTGGGGACCAATTATAGCACCCAAAAAGAAGAGGTGAAATGGCTACCTTGTTTGTAGTAGCATTGATTGATAGTTAGTGCATGCTTTCAAGCCTTTGTGCCTACATTGTACTCTTTTGGGCCCTGGTGGGTGTTCTCTTGGGCCCCCAAATTAGTTACACGTGATTTCAAAAACGGTCCCATAATTCTCGGACTTGGAACCCCACAAACTCAAAAATTATTTTTGTGAAACCTCATGGCAAGACGAATGCAATGAGCTACTCTATGCTCAAAATTGAGCTCCAAGGAAGAAGATTTAACCTCCCCAAGTTAAATGTTCCCTTCCTAGCCCCTTTACCGCTTGATGGAGAAGCAGTTCATGCCTCATCGAACCTTCACTGGAGTGTTCTTTGATTATATTATCATCTACTCTAATTCATTAGACGAACACAAGCAACACCTCCAGGTAATATTTCAAGTTTTAAGAGAGAATAAACTTTATGTTAATCGAAAGAAAAGTGAATTTTTCATTAGGAAAAATATGAACCCTCTAGGGGCCCTTTGGGATTAAGGTTAATTAGAGGCCAGCCAATAGGAAAAGGGTGGTGGACACACTCTATACCCTGAAAAAAGTAGGGGGACAAGGTAGCCTTACACCTCTTAATGGCCTCTTACCTAGTGAGAAGGTAAGGGAGGTGGCTAGGGGAAAGGGAGGGGGGGGGGGGGGAGACCACTTTGACCTTTTTTCCCCCACTTTTTGGCCCGGATTTAAAAATACACTAAAAATTTCAAAATTTCAAAAAATTTCAAATTTCAAGTTTTCCCTCCTTAAAAGGTCCCCTAACCTATTTCATGGTCAAAAAGGTATTTTTGACCTCCAAAAGTAAAAAATGTGCACTAAAAAATTCCAAAAAATTAAAATTTTTCAAAAAATTTCAAAACATCATTTTCCACCCTCCACAGTCTTTCCAAACCTATTCTATAGCTAAAAGTGATTTTCTCTCTCTACAAACCCTTTTCCAAGCTCTCCATGGCTGCAACAACCACATGCACCCCCTATAGTCCAACATTATCTCTCTACTAGCTTTCTCCCATCTCCATTGTAGCACCAAGCAAGCTTCTTCCCCATCTCTTCTCCTTGCCCACCACATAGTTCCACACCAAGCTAGCTCCTCTCCCTTCTCTCACCTCCATTACAGCATGAAACAAGATTCTCCTCCTTCTACTTTCATTCACTCGCACTACATGGAAACCTCTACTCCCGAAGGTGGAAAAAGCATCAACTCACATGACTTGCATACCACAAGAACAGGAGGTGTGAATAGTGCATGGGCATTGCAAGGATTCATGTCCAACATAAAGATAGAATGGTGAGAAAACTACCCTTGTAGCTTACATTCAGAGCTTAAGATCATCTCCATCTTTAAGTTTATCATGCTGGAGGGAATTAACCTCTTTATGGCTTTCAATCTTTAGGCTTCACACCTCATAACATTAGGTGGTGTTATTTTGTTGATGGCTTTGGTGCGCCATCTATAGTTTTGTAGCATGTGATTGAGTCTCACAATGTAAGTAAGTCGTGTTATCTATGGAGAATCATCAAATATTTTTCTTATAATTTATTCTTTGTATAGTTTTCATTAGATTATTAGAATGATATCATTTTGTACTTTATAACTTTGTGCTCACATAATCTGTTGTTTACTTACAGAGTCAACTTGTTTTGAGAGGACATGAGCAAGCAACCATGTACAGAGATAGAAATCACCCTATTTTTGTTCCGTGAGGAACCTTTCACTACCGTGTTAAAAGATTTTGATAAGAATAGTAGGATTTTTGTAGAATCTTGAACCAATAGGTACTCTCTAGGAGCTCTTAGAAAAGCCATCCCTATAGTACTACTATCTTCCCTAGTGTCATAGACACACAAATACTCGTGTATATGAATCTCTAGATGAGAAAGACAAATACTTGTAAGAGAAGCCTAATAGCAACAACATTGTCTCCATTTGTAATTTTTTTTATGAGGCTGGATTCCTCTATAAATGCAATATAAATTTTTTTTTGGTTAAATGGTGTCCCACTGAGTGAGAGTATTTTATTTAGATTACTGGAGTTTCATACAGATTTGAGAAATATAGTTGATTTTTTTGGATATTCTGATTTGCCTGTAAGATGTTTGAAGTTTCAAGTCTTAATCATTCCACCATGAAGAAATTCATGCAATATTTTGATTTCAGTTTAATCACTAATGGTTATTCTTATTAAGTGGATCATAACCTTTGTCAAGATGTCCTCATTTGGGGATGTTGAATATATATCAATAGCAACATTTCAAAATTTGAGAAAGCTAAATTCTTGCTTTCCAAAATGTTATTGTTTCCATACTATGCCTATGCCAAGCTTGACTTAGAGAAATGACAACTTGAGATGAAGGTGTAGATATATAGGGGTGAATTATTATTGATTCTTGTTTCATCATATATATTATAAAGCCTTTGAGTTTCCACCTTTTTGAGTAGTGTTGACAAGTTTTTGGTATCAAACCTTCTTAAATATCTCTATTCATTCGCTATTGGTAGCTATTTATTTGGTATTGTTAAAGATCATACCAATCAATAGCTATCACCTTGTGAACTTAATTGTTGAATTGCGGATTTGATTTTTACTATGTAGCTCATTTGGATAGAGAAAGTGTAAACATAAATTATACATACATGCATTGTTAACATAGAAGATATGTATCACTCGAACCTATATAACTGCTAATCAAGAAACCTTTGGTCGGATACTATAACAATAGGGGTCACATGTCGTTTTAAATACCAAAGAAATGGCTTAACCAAAACATTTCCAAGAACACGAGGTGAACACAAGGAAGTAAAAATTGGCTCCTTGTTTGGTTGATTTCTAGTGCTAAATGTTCTGAGTGCACAAAATTTGTGAGGCCTTTGACCTTGCGAGTTCACTAAAGTATATGTAACATAGCATATGTGTTCAACAAAAGGGAATTTATATTCTTGTAAAGTTACAGAAACATGTGTAGGTAAGGCCTATAAAGTCTACTTTCAATCCATTGTGGTGAACGCACATGATATAGGAAAATTTGACATAGTGAATACTCCGGACATCAAACACTACAACTCTATCTCATGGCCATACATTAAAACAAAGCCCCTATTTGTCATTTTGAAGCCCCAGAGACCCTCAACAAGAGGGACCACAACGGCGTGTAGAATGCCCATCCAGGCACAAATAGGGACCAAGATATTTCCAAGAACAGGGGATGGACACAAGGAAGTAAAAAATGGTTGATAAGCATGATACAAGGTTTAGGTATCTGCCATTTGGGGGGGGGAGGGGTTGCTATGAACACATTAAAGTGCTCAGTTCTATCTCATGGCCATGCATTAAAAAAAGCTTGTACTTGTCATTTTAGGGGCCCAGGGACCCTCAACAAGAGCGGCGAACAAGGGCATGCGTACCACGCTTGTCCCCAAAAGAACAACCGCCAAGATCCTCCTAGAGCTTCCTTGGTTGAAATCCAAGAGGAGGAGACTCACCAAACTTACCACAAAGGATCTCCTCTATGCCATGCTTGGGAAAAGGTAAGAGAACATGATGCTTTTATTCTCTTTGACCTTGGTTCTACTCACAATTTTATATCTATAGAGTTGGCCACCAAGCTAGGCATACAAGCCTACGAGATGGGAGATGTCCTACCTACAGACAGTGCTTTCAAGGAGCAAGAAGCTTTAGTCACTCCCTTAATCGGGAAATTGAGGCTTCATGTTCAAAGCTATGTGGACAAAGAGGACTTCTTTATCTCTCCTCTCAAGCATGAGGATGTAATCCTAGGGGCACCATGGTTTTTGACCGCCTGGCTGCCAATGTTAAATTTCTTGAAAGGAGAATCTCCTTTAAGTTCAGGGAAAAAGACATGTATATAGATGCTAAGGAAACGGGTAACACTATCCCCATTGTACATACACTAGCTTTCAACAAGTCAATAAAGAGCTCTATTTCCGTGTACATGATTTTTGTTAAAGATTCTCAAAATGAACCTAATGCTTTAGCAAAAGAAAATAAAAGCAACCAAAAGGAATTAGAGTTATCCAATTTTCTCAAGGGATTTCAAGATGTTTTTATTGACGACATCCCTTGTGAGCTACCTCCTAAACGAGGTAATGATAACCATGCAATTGAACTTCTTCCAGGAAGTTCACCGCCTAACAAACCTACTTATAGAGTTTCTCAAGCTCAACAAGGGGAGATTATGCGGCAAGTGCATGAGTTAGTTGACAAGGGCATGGTTAGGCCTAGCTCATCTCCATTTTGCTCACCTGTGCTATTAGTTCAAAAGAAAGACGGCACATATCGTATGTGTGTCGACTATAGATCCCTAAATAGGATCACTATCAAGAATAGGTTTCCCGTTCCACGGGTAGAAGACCTATTTGATAAGCTACAAGGATCGACCTACTTCAGTAGGATTGACCTAAACAGTGGCTATCATCAAATAAGGATAGTTGATCAAGATATTGTAAAGAACGCATTTCGCACCACATTTGGTCTTTATGAATACATTGTCATGCCTTTTGGCTTGACCAATGCACCAACCACATTCAACCGCTTGATGGAGAAGCTGTTCACGCCTCATCGAACCTTCACTGGAGTGTTCTTTGATGATATTATCATCTACTCTAATTCATTAGACGAACACAAGCAACACCTCCAGGTAATATTTCAAGTTTTAAGAGAGAATAAACTTTATGTTAATCTAAAGAAAAGTGAATTTTTCTTGCAAGAGATTCAGTATTTAGGTCACATTATCTCTCAAGATGGCATCCAAATGGATCCATCCAAGTTAGAGGTAATAAAAGGATGGCCTAAACCAAGGAATCTTCATGAACTAAGAAGCTTTATAGGTATGTGTGCATACTATAGACGCTTCATAGAAAAGTTCTCACAAATTGCGGGACCATTACATGACCTAACAAAGAAAAGCGTTAGGTATACATGGTCTGCTAAGGAGAACAATGCTTTCGAAAAGCTTAAAGAAAATCTTATCTCTCAACATGTGCTTACACTACCGGATCTCTCAAAACCATTTGAGGTCCAATGTGATGCTTGTGGTGATTGCCTTGGAGCTGTTTTGCTCCAAGAAGGGCATGCCATAGGCTATGAGAGTCGAAGGCTAGACCCTGTTGAGCAAGCTCTAGGCATATATGAAAAAGAACCCCTTGCAGTTCTACATGCCTTAGACTCATAGAAGCACTATTTATGAGAGGAAACACGCCATAGGCTATGAGAGTCGAAGGCTAGACCCTGTTGAGCAAGATCTAGGCATATATGAAAAGGAACCCCTTGCAGTTCTACATGCCTTAGAGTCATGGAAGCACTATTTATTGGGGACTCTTTTCATTCTGCGAACGGATCACCAAAGTCTTAAGTACTTCATGATGCAGACCAAGCTCTCCGACAAACAAATGAGGTGGGCAAATTTCCTTTCGCAATTTCATTTTCATATTGCTCACATTGCTGCAAGCATAATCAAGTAGCTGATGCACTCTCAAGACGGCCGAGAGTGAATGCGGTTTCCATAGCAACTCACAATGATCTATCTTCAATGATAGATGAGTATGCTATTGATCCCGATTTTAGAGATGTGATTTCAGCCCTTGCATTAGGGAAGAAAGAAGAACCATTTACTTTACAAGATGGTTATCTTCTCTATGGCAATAGACTATGCGTTACTAACTCACTACGTGAGAAAGTAATGTATGAATCTCATGCTCCACCTTATGCGGGGCATAGAGGGATTCAGTCTACCTTAAAGGGAATTGAAACATATTTCTATTGGCCTACCATGAAAGTGAACATACAAGAGTATGTTTCTAAATGTGTGGTATGCCAAAAGACAACATTTGATAGAGGGAAGCAACTTGGATTGCTTCAACCCTTGCCAATCCCTAATTCACCATGGGAGAGCATATCCATGGAATTTATCTTTGGATTGCCTAAGTCCATCCATGGGAATACGGGAATATGGACGATAGTAGACAGGTTCAGTAAACAAGCTCGTTTTATACCTGTCAAAAAGACTATCAAAGCCCATCAAATGGAAACCCTCTTCATTTCACAAATTTTCAAGTACCATGTCTTGCCAATGTCCATAGTGTCGGATAGAGATCCTAGAATGACCAGTAATTTCTGGAAGGGTCTCTTTGAGAATTTAGGGACAAGGCTAAACTTCTCTTCGGCCTATCATCCACAAACGGATGGTCCAAGTGAAATAGCTAACCTAACCATTCTCGATCTACTAAAAGCCTATGTAACGGAAGTAGATCAAAGAAAAAAGTCCCTTGCTACTTAAGGTACATGGGAAGATCTTCGCTATGCAGATGAGTATAGCCGAGACCTACAAGAATCTTTTCAAAAGATTAAGGATGCTATCTCTATCTCACATCAAAGGCAAAAGGCTGCTGCTGACAAGCACAGAAGAGCCCAAGCCTTTAAAGAAAATGATTGGGTCTTATTAAAGTTTCCCAAGGCTCGATTAAGGCACACGACGGGCAAGAATCCTACGGGACACCAAAAGTACTATGCTAAGCTAGCAAAAAGGTACTATGGTCCCTTCCAGATTTTTTGGCCAATCAATGAGATGGCCTATCAACTCAAGTTGCCCAATCATTGGCTCATACACAATGTTTTCCATGTGAGCCTATTAAAGCCTTACAAAGGAGAGCCACCTCAAGAACCAACTATTGAAGACCCACCGAAGATCGAGGACCAAGAGGAGGTGCTGCAGTCCGAGCCCATTCTCCGACATGAAGACAAGGTACTAAGAGGAGGTAAGACTATCCAATGATATCTTATTAAGTTTAAGAATTATCCTTTTGAAGATTCTAGATGGATGCAAGGCATACAATTAAAGGATAACCTAAACCTTGTCAATAATTAAAATGCTTCCCAAGAGTAAGCAAATGTACAAAATGTTAAAAATGAATAAAGTTTTTTTTGTCTTATAAGACTCTCTTTTTCTTTATTGTGCACAAAAATGAAGTAGTATGCATGCTTAGATCAAGTTTGCGGAGACGACGTCTCCCAAACACCAAGTAGAGCTTGTCACTCTACTATGGAAGACTGATAGGACTAATGTGCAGACATGCTTGCGGCAGCCTCAGGCTCTCAAGCGTCAAATGGACTAGTCATCCATTGTGGAATGATGTCATTGTGGTATCTTCTCTACACCATAATCGAGGACGACTATCATTTCAAGAGAGAGGTAATGTCATAATAATCAATATCTAATTCTCCTAAATGATTTTCTCATATTAAACTGATCATTTAATGTGGGGAAGTGCCAGGAGAGAAAAAGCTAGAATATTGGTTAAGCTAGCAGACCGGCCACACAGTAGGGATCCAAAGGAGGGAAAATAGGGATCCAAAGGGGGGGCCATCTGCAAAAGAGCCATGTGCAACAATGGGCTAAAAAGACCCTAAGGTTCAGCCCATTAAGACTTCCAAAATGCTAAGGTTCCAAAATTCAAAGGTTGTGTCCAAAGGTCAACCCTAGAGGAATTGGATGCTTTGTGTGTGACCCAAAAAGTCTTTACAAATCCCTACATAGGAGGGGGCGAGTCTTGGGAGTAGGGGATGAGAGAGAAAGTCACACATACACACCCATAAGCTCCCTTTACACAAAGGGAATGAGGGACACATGTCAGCTCCCTAGCCCAGATGCCCACAAGGTGTACCCAATTCCTATTGGATGGCCTTGGAGGTGGACCAATGAGAATTAGGCTAGAGTAAATCTAGTTTAATTAATTTAAAAACACTTAATAAAAGAACCAATGAGAATTAAGTCCTCTAGAAGACTATTGGACAGTCTCCCAAGTGGTCCAATGAGCATTCATCAGCCCAATGGCTTGCCTGATTCCTATTGGCCAGGAGGCAAAGGGGTCCAATGAGAGTTTAGATGAATTATTAAATTACCTTAAGCTCTCACGAAAGGGGAAAGGGGGACACATGTCAGAAGGCTATCACTTATGCTGCTTAAAAGTGATTGGCTTGACTTGGGGAGGTCCAATGAGGGTAGAGCAAGAGCAAAATAGCAAGAGGGCTCGCCCAAGAGAGAGAGGGGGCTGATTTTTGCAAGGCATTACCACACACACACTCACACACAGTCTATGTGTGAAGTAAAGAAGACTATCTCTTCCCAAGCTTTAATGGAGACCTCATCACCTACTCCAAGCTTGTGAGATAGAAGGCTACATCGACATACTCCGTGCATGTGGATGCAAATCCAACCAAGAGCCAAGCTTCAATGCATGCTCATCTCCTCTACCAAGCTAATTACTAAGCTAAGCTATGCTAATATGAGTGATTATGTGAGGAGATGTACATCTTTCTCGTAAGATACTCCTTCTTCCTCTCAATCTACTCTCATACCCTGCTAGCTCTCACCATCTTCGAAGGTGTGTGAGGTCTTGGGTCTGAGACCGGGGATAATTTATGTTGTGTTTGCTAAGTGTTTTGCTTAGCGCATGAAGCTTTCATCTTCATTGCACTAGCTAGTCTTGAAGGAACACAAAGAATTGTATTGTACAATGTCTCTCTTGATGGGAGAAACCATAATACAAAGCCTTTTGGAGGGGGGACCGGCTCCATGAAAATCCGGTCCTCAACTGTTGTCAATAGCTTAATTTCTCTCTCTTTTGAAAGTATTGTTCATGCTCTCTAACTAGGTGTTATGGTTTTTGTTGCTCTCTCCACCCACATGTTACCATATACATGTGGTAGTGATGTGTGTGAACACACTAGGACCGCCGGGGCATTTTTTCCCTCTTTAGGTGGTTTTTTCCCCGAGCATTGTATATATGCCCATCACTCTAGGGCTATCTATCTTTCCATTGCACACTAAGTAACACACTCTCTATTGTGTGCCTTGAGCTTCCTTCGTCTTCTCCAAGTTGTGTGTGTTTCTCTGCAACCCTAATTCCAACAATTGGTATCAGAGCAGGTCACGTCCTCCCGGGCTTAGTCGCCAGCTGCTCCAGCACACGCCTGCTCACTTTTTTCGATTTCAGTGAGCTTTGGCGAGCGTTCGCAGGTCGACAAATATTTCGGGCGAGTTCGTTAAGCTCGGTCTACTCAGAATTTTGATTTGGGCTCATTGTCTTGAAAGCATGTGGCACTACACCAGATGCTATATGGCAACAACATTCACAATGATATTGTTAGTCAAGGACTGATGACAAAAGCAGTCATGCTTGGCATTGCCTTGCTTGACATGTATGCCAAATATGGTGTACTTTAAAAAGCGGAAAAAGTGCTTGCGGAGCTTCTTGTATGGAAAGTCGACTCTTGGAATGCATTGAAAGCAGGATATGCGGAACAGGGGGAGGGCCAAGAAGATGTAGTGTACTTCAAAAAGCACAAAGAGTTCTTAAGGAGTTGCCTGTCCAAAATGTTAAGTCTCAGAATGCATTGATTGCGGGATATGCCAAAGAGGGCGGGGCCAGGAAGCTCTGGGCTGTTTTCAGTTGATGCGAAGCGATCACATCTCTCCATATATAGTCATCTATGCTTGCATCTCGAAGGAATGTGGCAATTTGGAAGGCATTGACATGGGCAAAGAACTCATCTTGATATACTATTTGCTGAAAAAAAATCTTTCATTAGTATTTTACTATATCTTGAGAAAATTAATTGTCACAACAAGGCCAACGAAGGTTTTCAAATGAACGTGTAGCCAGAAAAGGATGGCCAAAGACAATCAAAAACGAAGTTGAGGGTATGTGGATTACCTTTCAATTGAGAGAGAAGATTCTTAAAAGGTCAAGTGCGTACATGGTTACTTCATTGGCCTAAGGTCTTTTTATCAAATGACCCACCAACCTTCTCCACGTTGCCGAGTTCTTTGACGTCCTAACAAAGTGTCAACAAAGTTCATTATGCATAGAGCTAGAAGTCAACATTGGATCAGCAAAGGGAACACATATTGAGATAGATTGATGGCATACTAGACGTATTAATCAAGGACTTCTTGTTATCCTACATATGTGGTAGTGATTTGTGTGAATACACTTAGGACCACCGGGGCATTTTTTCCCTCAGTAGGAGGTTTTTCCCCCCGTGCATTCTATATATGCCCATCCTTCTAGGGCTAACTTATCTTTCATTTGTGCACTAAGAAATATACTCTTTGTTGTGTGCCTTGAGCTTCTTCATTTCCTTCAATTTGTGTGTGTTTCCCTATAATCCTATTTTCAACAATTGGTATCAGAGCACGTTGCATCCTCCCGGGCATAATCGTCAGCATCGCTAGCACCTGCTGCTCACTTTTTCCGATTTTGGTGAGCTTTGGTGAGCATCAAGAGGTTGAAAAATAATTCATTGAAAGCTCGTAGAGTTTGGTCTACTCAAAATTTTCATTCGCACTCATTTCGGCCTCCGTTTCCACTACAGCTAATGCTATGCAGGCAATTTTGTCATTTTGTACAAAATTTTGTCGATCCAAATTTTTGTAGAACAGGTCCCTTATAGTCTTCTTTGGGTTGTGCTATATAGAACATATTTTTCCTACTTAATTTTACCTCTTTCTAGACAATTTTCACATCAGGTGCAATCACTCGCCATGGCTGACAACAGCACAGATGTGTTCAAGATGTTTGTTGTTGAGGATAAATTGGATGGGGACAACTATCCAATGTGCACTTACATGATGCAACATGTTCTTGTGTCAAAGATAATTTGGAATGATGTGCAGGGCATTAATATACGTCCCAATTTTGTGGATACAGGCTCTCTTGAGGATGTTGCAGGTTTTAGAGGCATGATTGTTGCTGCTAGAGCTATTTTTGTATATAGCTCAGGAGCCTCATTGGGATGTTAGAGATGACTTGGGATATTTTGGCTAGTCTTTATGTAAGTTGCAATGAGGCTAAAATTGCATTGTTGCATAAAGAGCTGGAGTCAAATATTATGCATGAGGAAGATGACATGGAAACTTTCCTTACTAGTATCAAGGATATTAATGAGCAACTCATTTCAATTTTGACAGTTCACTTGTGCAGATTGTTCTTGACGCATTGCCAGGTTCTTAAAGACTTTTTCTAGTACTTGGAGACTTTTGACCCAAGGAAATTTTGATGTTGTCAAGTTTGATGCATTATGCACATTGTTGATGCAAGAGACACTTTCAAGAAAGAACATGGCTAAACAATGTGCAATTGAACAAGCTTTTATTAGTGCTCAAAGAAAAGGTGGTAACATCAATGCAGCAAGTTCTCATGGTTTCAGTGAGTGGTAAATCACTTGTTCCTAATGCTTCTCCTCGCAGCACTTCATCTTGGAATTTTGGTGAAATAGGCAAGAAGAAGACGTGTTGCCATTATTGAAAGACCAATGATCACTTGATTAATTAGTGTCCTCAATTGAAGGCAAAAGAGGCCAAGAAGAGAGAGGTTGGTTCCACTACAAGTGCAGCTATTGTAGAATATTCTATGAAAGGAGATTGAGATGCTGATGTAGATGGAGAGTGGGATTTTAATGCAGTGCACTTATGGTCCTTCTGCCATGATGCATGTATGTTAGTTGCTGCAGATTCACATGTGTGGTACTTTGACAGTGGTGTTACAAAGCACATTACATCACATCTTGACTTGTTTACCTCTCTCGAGATCGTCCCTCATGGGAATACTATCACTTGTGCCAACAATGCCTCTTATCCAATCAAGGGAGTTGGAAAGATTTTGCTAACTGCTACAAATCGTAGCTCTTTCACACTTTTGATGCACTTTATGTACCTAGAATAAAAAAGAACCGTTTGTCTGTATTTTGGCTTGCTAGACTTGGTCTTGTTTTAAAATTTGTGGATGGCTGATGTATAGTTCATGATCTTAGCTTTGGTGATGAAATTGTTGCATCTGGCATTTTCTATCGTGGGTTGCATAAGCTCACTTTATATGACAGGTGTGGGCAGAATTTTGCAAATGCAGTTGTGGATTCAAAGGTCGTTTCAGTTCAAAATTGGCTCAGCTAGGGCTACATGCATATTGCAACTTGTGCATAGTGATTTTCGCGGGCTTATGCAAACTCCATCCTTAGGCAATCACCTCTACTTCATGACTTTGATTGATGATTACTTCAAACATGCCTCGGTATATCCACTTAAAGCTAAGTCCAAATTGTTTATGTGCTTCAAGAAATTTTTGGCTATGGTTGAAAATGTCTCTAAACGTACTATGGGCACCCTCCATTTAGACTGAGGAGGGAAATAGATATTTCATGAGGTTCATGCATTTTGGCTAGTCATCGTGGGATAAAAAACCAATGTACAATGTCCTATACACCTCAGCAAAATGGTGTTACTGAAAGGAAAAACAAGTCACTTACAAAGATGGCACAATGTATGGTCAAGAGTCAAGCTTTGCCACATTCGTTTTGGCTTGAGGCCATCATGTGTGCTACTTATGTACTTAACAGGTGTCGTACAAAATCTTTGCATTCTATGACTCCTTAAGAAGCATGATAGGAAACCATCTATTGATCACATGCACGCTTTTGGTTGTTTAGCTTATGTGTTTGTTCCACAAATGCAATGCAAAAAGTTGGATAATAAGGCTGTTAAATGCATTTTTGTTGGTTACAATATTGAAAGCAAAGGTTACATGCTATACCATCGCAAACAAAACATATCTTGGTTTCTCAAGATGTTGTGTTTGTGGAAGATTTTGTTCAGTTTTTTTTGTCATGTACTAGAGACAGTAATGTAATCTCACAAGATATTTATGACAGTTTATTGCCTATTTTAATGGTGGAAACTTGAATGTAAATTCCAATGAGGCAAATGTACAGCTTATGGGGCATTCTAAAAATGCTACGGATCAACCTATTACTGATGCAAATGTACATGATGTGGAAAGGACTGAGAATGAGCAGGCTAGAGGTATGTCAAAATGGCTCGTGCATACTTTGCATGAGACTCAATTGGATGCACCTATGTCTAGTCGTACTCGTTCAAGTTCTCACCATGCATCTTATGCATCATATTGTTGCGCTTTGGCTATTTTCAGTTTATGTGATGTGGAGGAACCTCTGTCTTTTGATGAAGCACATAATTTATAGAAAATGACACATGGAATTTATGTGATTTGCCTCCTCACAAAAAGGCCATCAATACAAAGTGGGCTTACAAATTACAATGCAAGCCAAATGGTGAGATTGATCTCTATAAGACTGGACTTGTTGCAAAAGGCTATGCACAAAAAAAAGCCATAGATTATGAAGAGACTTTTGCTCCGGCTTGTTGTGTGACCACTATGCATTTTCTATGTGCATTGGAAGCTCATTTTGGATGGGATGTACATCAATCAATAATTGTTTTTACTTTCTTGAATGGTGGTATATTTGAGGAAGTTTATGTAATGTAGCCTCGCAGTTTTGTCAAGAAAGAACAAGAAGATAAATTGTGCAAATGTAAGAAATATTTTTGTGGGTTAAAGTAGTCTCCTTGTGCTTGGTATGAGAAATCTGACACTCATTTGGTTAAACGAGGATTTTGTAACAATCCAATAAAAAGCACTTTGTATGTAAAACATGAGGGTGATGTAATTCTCATCATTGTTCTTTATGTTGATGATATGTTGACCACTGGACCAAATGAGACACATATTGCTAAATTTTAGGCTGATTTGAATGCTACTTTCAAGATGAAAGACTTGGGGTTGTTGCATCATTACTTGGGCATACAATTTAAGTAGTGTGATGGTGGCATTGCCTTGTGTCATACAAGCTACATAGAGACCTTGCTATGTAAATTTGGACTTGAGGACTGCAAACCTACTGCTACTCCCATGGAAATAGGTTTTGAATGGATTCTTCATGATGCTCGTGATCCTGCTGATGTCACTCTTTATCAAACTATTGTGGATGCCTTATTTATGTATGCAATACGAGGCCACATATTCAATTTGTAGTCTTTCTGGTTAGCAGATTTATGCATAGCCCATAGTCTAAGAATTGACAGGCTATTAGGAGGATTTTTCGCTACTTGAGTGGCACTTTACATCTTGGCTTGTTTTATCCCAAGGAAGGATCATTGTTGCCAGATTTACATGCTTTTTCGGACTCGGATTGCGCTGGTTGTTTTGACATGCGAGTGTTGACAAGTGTTTTTTGTTTCATGCTCGATAGTTCATGCATATCATGGTTGAGAAAGAAGCAACCTACTTTGGACACTCCCAGTTGTGAAAGTGAGTACATAACAGTCTTCATAGCTACAATTGAGTGTGTATGGCTCAGACGCCTTATGGCTAATTTGGGTGTTGGATAGGACACCACCAACATCATCTACACTGATAATCAGAGCGCAGTGGCAGTTGGGAGAAACCTATGCTTGCACAAAGCATATTGAGGTGCATTACCACTATGTCTAAGAGAGACTCTCAGCAGGAGAGGTTAGCTTTACTTATGTGCCAACACACGACAACCTTGCATATCTATTCACAAAGGCTTTACCTCGTGAGAAGTTTGAAGCTTTCCACAAAGCTATGGGCTTACTCCCCTTTGTGGATTGATCATGTCCTTAGGGCATGACACTTCCCTTTACACTAGGTGCCATCTCTCATTCAATGCATCACTCCTAGGGGGATTTGTTACCACACATATGTGGTAGTGATGTGTGTGAATACACTTAGGACCGTTGGGGAATTTTTTTCCCTCACTAGGAGGTTTTTCCCCCATGCATTTTATATACACCCATCCTTCTAGGGCTAACTTATCTTTCATTTGTGCGTTAAGCAATACAATCTATGTTTTTGTGCCTTAAGCTTCTTCATCTTTTCCAAGCTGTGTGTGTTTGCGTGCAACCCTATTTTCGACACTTCTAGCTATCAACATTGAAGCCTTGATACTGCATATGTCTCCAGCCTTGATATTGCATGTGTCTCGTTTGAACTTTCAGAGCTTATTTCTCAATGTGAGAAAATGGTGATTGCAGTGATCGTAGTGAACTCTCTCACCATTTGGCTCCTATGGGTGGGTTTGCTACGAGGGAATGCACACCGAGCTTCATGAGTCTAAGGTTTGCACCCTAATGAGGGGAGAAAAAACAAAACATGCTTGATTCCATCCCAAAGAATCTAAATTGTCCTTGAGAATATTGCAAGCTAGAAATAGGAGAGCGGAATCTTGATGAGCTTTCTGGTTAAAATTTCATCTCTTAAAATGTGTTGATTATAAGATATGCCCAACATAGCTATAAGAAGGAAGCTTTGGGCTCGTTGCTCCTTTGCCTCTACTATGACAACTTACTCAACACAACCTTGCCAATGTTTTACATCAGCCTTGTTGCTTGTGTGTCTATACTCCGGTAGCTTACTCAACCCAATTCTACTAGACTTTTGCATCAACCCCGAACTCAGTATTTGCACTTTATTGATTGAGCTATTCTATTGTAGTGATTGCACTCATCATCACAATACATAGTCTATTGCGTAGAACATAAAGTTACCTATGTATCTCTTTAAGTTAAATATATCTCTTGCAGCTTTTGTGTTCGTGTTAACTTTTATTTTGTATGTCACAGAAAGCACATATATTCACAACAGTAGACATTTTGACTACACAACTATGACTCCAACTTGACAACATTGCAAGGTCTGTTATTTGTATCCAATTCTTCATGCATATGCATTTGCTTGGTCCACACATAAAGGCGATGGGGTAAGGCACGTTGTGATGCCCTAGGACTGCCTACCTCGATCCTCCGCCCAACCTCCTTTTATAGGCCTTGCCCCTAGGATCCCGTCTCCATTAGCAGTCGGCCCTTGGCCCATGGTCCTTGACCTCCAGGGTGACCCTTGGCCTAACATTACTCCCCCCTTGGAGAAGCATTTTCGTCCTCAAAAACAAGAGTGATGATTCACTAATGTTTTCCACAGTGGGATCCTTCATGGATCCAATTGTTTGCTTTATCGTAACATGGTTCAATAGGAGGTTCAATGAAAGCAAGAGTAACAACGTGATTTTCCACATTGTTGTCCATTTGCAACCATCTTGTGTTACCGGTTCCTATCCAATCATAGTGTGTAGAATCCATTTAGAATGCACATGAGTATGCTAAACGAGTTATCACAACAAAGATGTACCCGAAATAGCATCTTTGTTCACTTTCCATGAAAGGAACTTTCTGACATAATTCATCAACCAAGTTTAAGTCCTTGACTTGTTCTCACGTTTTATCAGTAAACAACCCCACTAGAACTAGTGTTCAAGGTTGAGAACCTGAGTTATACATGAAGAGACCAATCCTAGTCACAAACATGCTTTAACTTAAGGTAAGCAAACTCCAAGTAGAGCAATAAATGCTTACTGAATGAGTTTCTAGGTGCTAATGTACGCACTTTGCATATTCTTTAGCACATGATTACACTTTGGAATCTGCCTATCCCTTGGATAACTGACAGTACTGAGGTGTTTTTCCCCCATGGTTTACAGACAATCATCCCAGATGACTGGTAATCGGGGAGCATGATATCGTACAATATTGCTCAAGAATCAACAATGACATTCATAACCATCTTGGTGAGCGTGAAAGATCCACAAGCACTCAAACCGAGCCATGACCTCTATTGGTGATTGGTAGATCAAAACATAATCTCATAGAGATATTGCACATAGAGTGCAAAAATTCTTCATAAGCAACAACTTGATGAATACGCATGCCGTTCCAAATCATCTTTTCCTAAACACTAGGGTTCTTAACACCTAGTGTGCATGCATTTAGCAAAAAACAGATCAGAACCTGAATATCCATAATCATCCTTGCCAATACTTATGGAAAATGTGATGCTCCTAGCACACATTGAAGAGGAGTGTAAATAGTTGCAAAAAGAAACTAAATACTTTCTATTGCAATCATTTGCACCACTCATAGCTTTGCTATATGTATAAACAACCATATGTAATGTTGTTTAGCAGCACTTGTACCTTAACAAGTCATTCTAAGTATCCGACAATTTCTGGCCAACCACTGAAATTGCTCCTGATACAGCGTGCTGAAAATGGTCTAGAAAACTGATTTGACCAGCACTTATGGACTTTGTCGTGACACATACTTGAAATAGTGGCACCACTGTCTGTCCAGAGACTCATATTCTCCACCTGTGGAATATGTCTCATGTAAGGGTGTCTGAAAAAAGAACATCCTTTAAGTACAAGATGATGTACATGTGCGTGGAGGTAACTACAAACACTCTACGATGGGAGTGAGAGGGACCCTCATTAGCCGTGCTCCACACTGGCTAAACCGAGATCCGTGAGTTCCTAGACCATGTTGCATCCCATGTGACAACATGTGCCAAATAAACCCTACAAGTGGGTCTATAACTGCATAATGCAGAAACTTAATTTGAACACTACAGCCCAAATTTCTTGGCTCCTCGTACATGACCTTGTCATTTCTCTTAAGAGCAAAAATGGAGGGTAACATAGTTTGCACATCCTGCCCAAATTTTCCGCCTGCAAAGTCCTAGGAACGCTAATTGAAAAGTAGTGAAAGACAAGTAGTTTTGCACATGTAATCTTGCGTGTTGCCTTTGCAATTCATACCCGTTGGTTAAAGCAACATTGTCAAACCCCTTGATTAAATATTGCATGAAAACTGCTCAACAATCAGCCGGTCATTGGCCCTTGTCTGTGACCCCCCTTGGGTTTGCCTCTGGCATTTTATTACTTTTGAAGTTGAAATATTTCCACTACCCCTTGGCAGTTTGTGGACTTCTTTCCTTGAAACTACAAGTGTGAAGGTTCCAAGAATGGACCATCAACCCTTACTAAGTGATTTAGTAATCACGCGTTGGATCTTACCCCAAATTGTACTCATATAGGCACTCTGAGTGCTAAATTCTAATAGGAGCTCCGCTGAAATTGGAGTTGTATGCACAACGATCTGAAATGCTACACACCTTGGTAGAGATAAACCCGCACGAGTTTAAGATGTTCAAAAACTCAACTTGACTTGCACACTTAAAGTGTGGAGTGCGAAAATAATGTCCAACAAATCACTAATGGCAGGACTCTTGCGTGTCCATTTACAAATAGATGGCTCTTAGCCATACCCAAATAGGTTGTAAAAGATGGATCTTAGCGCTTCCTATTGGCTCGTAGCCCTTCCTGTTACCGTATTGACATAGAAAGATTTCAAGAAAAATCCTGCCTAGTTTCATCATGCTTAGTTTCACGTTTCTTGGAGAGAAGTTGGAAAGAGAGAGGAGAGGAGAGAGAGAATGCTGGGCTGAGGAAAACTCCTTTTTTGAATGTGATGCATGTCCCTTGCATATGATCCCATGCAGACAATGTCTGTGTCTGAGCGTAGCCTACACGCCCTCGCAGAGAGAGGCTGAGTGTATCCTATAAGCATACAACTGTGTACTTGTACCACGCCCTTGTAGAGAGGTACCATAAGGCACATCTTGTCCCACTGACCTTGTATGTGATCGTGAGAGTATCAAGGTAACTTTAAACATGACACTTTGCCTGTGAATAACGTAAAAAATGTTTTAAGATATCGGTTACGTACCTTGTCCTTGACATATTATTTAGTGTTATAGCGGAAGTGTAAGCAATGATGGATTTGTACAGCTGTCGTACTAGTAGGCCATGCATACAAAGCAAAAAGATAGAATAATAAGCCCTTGGCTTCCATGATGGCCTCAACCATGTCAGGTGTTGGGATACGTGCCGTGCACAATGACATTGGAATGGATACATTACAGTGCAACATTGCCTGTGAGCTTATATCCACAGAGTGCTAAAGATGTGTGCCATTATCAATCATCTATAGTCAACCGATAATACCAGGGCACATAAGAGAAGTTGTGCTTCACTTGAAGATAGACAAAACACTTTGCTTTGCATAACGGCTTCGTATGGAGTCTGTCCAAACACTTTGCTTTGCACAGTGGCTTCGTATGGCGTCTGCCCAAACACTTTGCTTTGCACATTGGCTTCGTATGGAGTCTGCCTAAACACTTTGCTATACCCAAACACTCTGATACCAATGTAACATTTAATGGTCTAGTAACTTGTGTGTAGCAGAAAATAGCATGAACATAGTGAGCATTTCATTAGCATAAATTCCTAATGAGAATAAGAAGAGTGCTTGGGTGGAGAGAGCAACAAAAAGCATAACACCTAGTTAGATAGCATGAACAATACTTCAAAAGAGAGAGAAATTAAGCAATTGACAACAATTGGGGACCAGATTTTCATGGAGCCGGTCCCCCCCCTCCAGAAGGCTTTGTATTATGGTTTCTCCCATCAAGAGAGACATTTTAGAATACAATTCTTTGTGTTCCTTCAATACTAGCTAGTGCAATGAAGATGGAAACTTCATGCACCACGCACAACACTTATCAAACACAACATCAATTCCCTCACGGTCTCAGACCCAAGACCTCACACACCTTCGAAGATGGTGAGAGCTAGCGGGGTATGAGAGTAGATTGAGAGGAAGGAGTATTCTTACGAGAAAGATGTACATCTCCTCACATAATCACTCATATTAGCATAGATTAGCTTAGTAATTAGCATGGTAGAGGAGATGAGCATGCATTGAAGCTTGGCTCTTGGTTGGATTTGCATCACAAAGCCAAGAGTTTTTGGTGTAGGCCTCCCTTCTCACAAGCTTAGAGTAGGTGGTAAGCTTTCCATTAAATCTTGAGAAAGAGAGAGAGTCTTCTTTGCTTCACACATGAGATTGTGCAGGTGTGTGTGATAATGCCTTGCAAAAATCAGCCCCCTCTCTCTCTTGGTCGACCCCCCTTGCTAATTGTTCATGCTACAATCCTATTGGACCTCCCCAAGCCTAGCCAATGGAACTGACATGTGTCCCCCTTTCCCCTTTTGTGAGAGCTTTAGGTAAATTGATAAATGCAACTAAACTCTCGTTGGACCCCTTTGCCTCCTGGGCAATAGGAATCAGGCAAGCCATTGGGCTGTTGAATGCTCATTGGACCCCTTGGGAAACTGTCCCCAATAGACTTCTAGAGAGCTTAATTCTTAGTGGTTCTTTTATTAAGTGTTTTTAAATTAATTGAACTAGATTTACTCTAGCCTAATTCTCATTGGTCCACCTCCAAGGCCATCCAATATAGGATTTGAGTACACCTTGTGGGCATCTGGGCTAGGGAGCTGACATGTGTCCCTCTTTCTCCTTGTGTACAAATGAAGCTTGTGAGTGTATGTGTGACTTTGTCTCTCATCCCCTACTCCCAAGACTCGCCCCCTCCTATGTAGGGATTTGTAAAGACTTTTTGGGTCACACACAAAGCATCCAATTCCTCTAGGGTTGACCTTTGGACACAACCTTTGAATTTTGGAACCTTAGCATTTTGGAAGTCTTAATGGGTTGAACCTTAGGGTCCTTTTAGCCTATTTTTGCACATGGATCTTTTGTAGATGGCCCCCCCTTTGGATCCCTATTTTCCCTCCTTTGGATCCCTACTGTGGCCGGTCTGCCAGCTTAACCAATATTCTAGCTTTTTCTCCCCTGGCACTTCCCCACATTAAATGATCAGTTTAATATGAGAAAATCATTTAGGAGAATTAGATATTGATTATTATGACATTACCTCTCTCTTGAAATCATAGTCGTCCTCGACTATGGTATAGAGAAGATAAAGCATATTCATGAGTCCTTTTCTTAGCGGGTAGAGGATCCCTATGTTACCCTACGACATTATTCCACAATGGATGACTAGTCCATTTGGCGCTTGAGAGCCTGAGGCTGCCGCAAGCATGTCTGCACATTAGTCCTATCAGTCTTCCATAGTAGAGTGACAAGCTCTACTTGGTGTTTGGGAGACTTCGTCTCCGCAAACTTGATCTAAGCATGCATACTACTTCATTTTTGTGCACAATAAAGAAAAAGAGAGTCTTATAAGACAAAAAAAACTTTGTTCATTTTTAACATTTTGTACATTTGCTTACTCTTGGGAAGCATTTTAAGCATTGACAAGGTTTAGGTTATCCTTTAATTGTATGCCTTGCATCCATCTAGCATCTTCAAAAGGATAATTCTTAAACTTAATAAGATATCATCGGATAGTCTTACCGCCTCTTAGTACCTTGTCTTCATGTCGGAGAATGGACTCGGGCTGCAACACGTCTTCTTGGTCCTCAATCTCCGGTGGGTCTTCAATTGTTGGTTCTTATGGTGGCTCTCCTTTGTAAGGCTTTAGTAGGCTCACATGGAAAGCATTGTGTATGAGCCAGTGGTTGGGCAACTTGAGTTGATAGGCCATCTCATTGACTAGCCTAAGAATCTAGAAGAGACCATAGTACCTTTTTGCTAACTTGGCATAGTACTTTTGGTGTCTTGTAGAATTCTTTCCCGTCGTTTGCCTTAATCGAGCCTTGGGAAATTTGAATAAGACCCAATCATGTTCTTTAAAGGCTTGAGCTCTTCTGTGCTTGTCAGTAGCAGCCTTTCGCCTTTGCTGTGAGATAGAGATAGCATCCTTAATCTTTTGGAAAGATTCTTGTAGGTCTCGGCTATACTCATCTGCAGGAAGATCTTCCCGTGTACCTTAAGTAGCAAGGGACTTTTTGATCTTCCCTCAATTACCTCAAAAGGTGCTTTTCTCGTGGAAGTATGTACAGTGTTAATTTAGGCATACTCCACTAAGGGTAAGTACTTCTCCCATTGGGATCTTTGGTCTATTTTCGTTACATAGGCTTTTAGTAGATCGAGAATTGTTAGGTTATCTATTTCACTTTGGCCATCCGTTTGCGGGTGATAGGTCAAAGAGAAGTTTAGCCTTGTTCCTAAAAATCTCAAAGAGACCCTTCCAAAAATTACTGGTCATTCTAGGATCTCTATCTGACACTATGGACATTGGCAAGCCATGGTATTTGAAGATTTGTGAAATGAAGAGGGTTGCCATTTGATGGGCTTTGATAGTCTTTTTGACAAGTATAAAATGAACTTGTTTACTGAACCTGTCTACTATCGTCCATATTCCTGTATTCCCATGGATAGACTTAGGCAATCCAAAGATAAAATCCATGGATATGCTCTCCCATGGTGAATTAGGGATTGGCAAAGGTTGAAGCAATCCAGGTTGCTTCCCTCTATCAAACTTTGTCTTTTGGCATACCACACATTTAGAAACATACTCTTGTATGTTTGCTTTCATGGTAGGCCAATAGAAATATGTTTCAATCCCCTTTAGGGTAGACTGAATCCCTCTATGCCCTACATAAGGAGGAGCATGAGATTCATACATTACTTTCTCACTTAGTCTGCTAGTAACGCATAGTCTATTGCCATAGAGAAGATAACCATCTTGTAAAGTAAATGGTTCCTCTTTCTTCCCTAGTGCAAGGTCTGCAATCACATCTCTAAAATCGGGATCAATAGCATACTCATCTATCATAGGAAACCGCATTCACTCTCGGCCTTCTTGAGAGTGCATCGTCTACTTGATTATGCTTGCCAGCGATGTGAGCAATATGAAAATGAAATTGCAAAAGGTTTGCCCACCTCATTTGTTTGTCGAAGAGCTTGGTCTGCGTCATGAAGTACTTAAGACTTTGGTGATCCGTTCGCAGAATGAAAGGAGTCCCCAATAAATAGTGCTTCCATGAGTCTAAGGCATGTAGAACTGTGAGGAGTTCCTTTTCATATATGCCTAGATCTTGCTCAACAGGATCGAGCCTTCGACTTTCATAGCCTATGGCATGCCCTTCTTGGAGAAAAATAGCTCCAAGGCAATCGCCACAAGCATCATATTGGACCTCAAATGGCTTTGAGAGATCCGGTAGTGTAAGCATAGGTTGAGAGATAAGCTTCTCTTTAAGATTTTTGAAAGCATTGTTCTCCTTGGCAGACCATGTATACCTAACGTTTTTCTTTGTTAGGTCATGTAATGGTCCTGCTATTAGTGAGAACTTTTCTATGAAGCGTCTATAGTATGCGCACACACCTATAAAGCTTCTTAACTCATTAGGATTCCTTGGTTTAGGCCATCCTTTTATTACCTCTAACTTTGATGGATCCATTCGGATGCCATCTTGAGAGATAATGTGACCTAAATATTGAATCTCTTGTAAGAAAAATTCACTTTTCTTTCAATTAACATAAAGTTTATTCTCTCTTAGAACTTGAAATATTTCCTAGAGGTGTTGCTTGTGTTCGTCTAATGAATTAGAGTAGATGATGATATCATCAAAGAACACTCCAGTAAAGGTTCGGTGAGGCCTGAATAGCTTCTCCATCGGTTGAATGTGGTTGGTGCATTGGTCAAGCCAAAAGGCATGACAATGTATTCACGTAGTGCGAAATACGATCTTTACAATGTCTTGATCAACTATCCTTATTTGATGATAGCCACTTTTCAGGTCATTCCTACTGAAGTAGGTGGACCCTTGTAGCTTATTAAGTAGGTCTTCTTCCCGTGGAAAGGGAAACCTATTCTTGATAGTGATTCTATTTAGTGCTCTATAATCGACACACATACGATATGTGCCGTCTTTCTTTTGCACTAGTAGCACAGGAGAACAACATGAAGATGAGCTAGGCCTAACCATGCCCTTCTCAACTAACTCATGCACTTGTTGCATAATCTATCTCCCATCTTGTAGGCTTGTATGCCTAGCTTGGTGGCCAACTCTATAGATATAAAATTATGAGTAGAACCGGGGTCAAAGAGAATAAAAGCATCATGTTCTCTTACCTTTCCGCAAGCATGTCATAGAGGAAATCCTTTGTGGTGAATTTCCTCCTCTTGGATTTCGACCAAGGTAGCTCTAGGAGGTTCATGGCGGGTGTTCTTTTGGGGACAAGCACGGTACGCATGCCCTTGCTCGCCACACTTGAAACATGGATTATCCTTGCGAGAATGCTCAAGCTCTTCAGGAGAGGGTTTATTTTTGCCTTTATAAAATCTCTTCTCTTTAGCTTTGTTGGAGTTGCCCTTAGGAGACTTTTGGACATTGTCCTTCCCCTTAGGCTCATTGGAACCCTTGTTTTCCGCGGACTTAAAATTTCTTTTAACCCCCATTTGAAAATTGATTCGAGAGGCCACCATAGTATGGTGTATAACCGCCGATATGGTGCGTGGCCTTTGGGAGTTGACATACTCCGCCATTTCTTCACTTAAAGCGCGCACAAAATTGTTGCTTTTGCTCTCCAAAATCCAACTTTTTGAAGACAGTGGCTTTGAGTTGTAGGTCCCAAAACTTGTCTACATATTTGTGAATGGATTTATAGGGAGAGAGCTTCAAGCTTCGCCATTTGGTGAGTACTTTGTCTTTGGCATTGGTGGCCAAAAACTGTTTCATAATGGAAGCTCTTAAAGCTTTCTATATTCATGGAGCTTCACCATTGGCCCGTAGGCTAGACCACCATTGCCTGGCGGACTTTTGAAAGTGCATAGCTACATGGTGTACCTTAGAGGACTCCATGGAGCCCTCATCTCCAAATGCCGCATCGAATTGTTGGATAAAGGCCAAGACTTCGTCCGTAGCACCAAAAGTGCCATCGTAGGTAAGGAAGAGATGCTCTTCCCTCCCTCTTTGAATTTCTTGAGCTTAGATGACCTTTTCCACGCGACATAGGATTTCCTATGGCCTCTTCTTTTTGATGGTTCAAAGGTTGCACCATCACTTTCTTCAGAAGATGACGAATTTGAGGAAGATGGAGAAGAGGGTGACCTCTTTCTCGCCTTTTTCTTGCCGTGATCCTCATTGTCTTCACCATCACTTTCATAAGAGGAAGAGGATGAAGAAGATGGAGAATAGGGTGTCCTCTTTCTCGCCTTTTTCTTCTCCTACTTTTTGTCATCCCTCTTTGAAGTATGGTGTGGAGAAGTATGCGATGGTCTTCTCCGTTTTGGAGGTGATGGAGAGTGTTTAGCCCGCAGTCTTCGTGGAGCCATCCGCCGAGGTGGCGGGAGACTCACTTATTTCTCGTTCCTTCCGTGGAGGCTCTTGAGTTCTCCTTTGAGAAGGAGATGTTTCATCAAGGAGCAAATTTTTGAGCCCTTCATATGGATCCTCCTCTTCTTCCCGAATCGGAGAGAGACCTCTTTTGGAAGTCTTGCAAGGAGGCTTCCTAGGTGTTCTCTCGTCATGGTGGGGAGCTTGGAGAATCCCATGAGCACAAAGCTGGCGTTGCACTTCACTTTGAAGGGATGGATTGCCCATGGCTTGTTGAAGCCTAGAAACAAGATAGTTAACAAGCATCGGGGCATCATTAGTAGCCTGCTCATTAGAAAAATCAAAGTTATCAACATTAATTTCACTCTCTTTACTATTGTCAGCTATTCTAACAACTTTTAGGTGTAAACTTTTTAGATGTACTTTAGCACTTCAAGCCCTAGTTGCTACTCCTCTTTACCCCTTTAGAAAAAGCACTCAAGCTACTATACCCATGTCTCGAATACCATTAATTGCAAGGAATAGAAGAGAGGGTCGTTCAACACCAAAACAGCACCGGCTCCTTTCAAGCTTCTAATAGCTCAATAGTGGCCCATAGGACTCCACTATTAAGACCATAGCTCTTGACGGTGATGCCCCATTAACTACACAAAGACAGACGCACTGCAAAGCTGAAAAATCCCTATTCTACTTACTCACATGCAATTAATAGTACCAACCACTTATAGCTAGCTTGAGGACCTCCCTTCTTGAGCAAGAAAAGAGAAACCTTGTGCTCTGATACCAATGTAACATTTAATGGTCTAGTAACTTGTGTGCAGCGGAAAATAGCATGAACATAGTGAGCATTTCATTAGGATAGATTCCTAATGAGATTAACAAGAGTGCTTGGGTGGAGAGAGCAACAAAAAGCATAACACCTAGTTAGATAGCATGAACAATACTTCAAAAGAGAGAGAAATTAAGCAATTGACAACAGTTGAGGACCGGATTTGCATGGAGCCAGTCCCCCCTCCAAAAGGCTTTGTATTATGGTTTCTCCCATCAAGAGAGACATTTTACAATACAATTCTTTGCGTTCCTTCAATACTAGCTAGTGCAATGAAGATGGAAACTTCATGCACCAAGAAAAACACGTATCAAACACAACATCAATTCCCTCACGGTCTCAGACCCAAGACCTCATACACCTTTGAAGATGGTGAGAGCTAGCGGGGTATGAGAGTAGATTGAGAGGAAGAAGGAGTATTCTTACTAGAAAGATGTACATCTCCTCACATAATCACTCAGATTAGCATAGCTTAGCTTAGTAACTAGCATGGTAGAGGAGATGAGCATCCATTAAGCTTGGCTCTTGGTTGGATTTGCATCACAAAGCCAAGAGTTGTTGGTGTAGGCCTCCCTTCTCACAAGCTTGGAGTAGGTGGTAAGCTTTCCATTAAAGCTTGAGAAAGAGAGAGAGTCTTCTTTGCTTCACACATGAGATTGTGTGAGTGTGTGTGTGATAATGCCTTGCAAAAATCAGCCCCCTCTCTCTCTTGGTCGACCCCCCTTGCTAATTGTTCACGCTACAATCCTATTGGATCTCCCCAGGCCTAGCCAATGGAAATTAATCACATTAGTGATAGCCTTCTAACATGTGTCCCCCTTTCCCCTTTTGTGAGAGATTTAGGTAATTAATAAATGCAACTAAACTCTCATTGGACCCCTTTGCCTCCTGGGCAATAGGAATCAGGCAAGCCATTGGGCTGCTGAATGCTCATTGGACCCCTTGGGAGACTGTCCAATAGTCTTCTAGAGAGATTAATTCTTAGTGGTTCTTTTATTAAGTGTTTTTAAATTAATTAAACTAGTTTACTCTAGTCTACTTCTCATTGGTCCACCTCCAAGGCCACCATCCAATAGGATTTGAGTACACCTTGTGGGCATCTGGGCTAGGGAGCTGACATGTGTCCCTCTTTCCCCTTGTGTACAAATGAAGCTTGTGACTGTGTGTGTGAGGTTCTCTCTCATCCCCTACTTGCAAGGCTCTCCCCCTCCTATGTAGGGATTATGAAGACTTTTTGTGACACACACGAAGCATCCAATTCCCCTAATGTTTGACCTTTTGACACAACCTTTGAATTTTGGAACCTTAGCATTTTGGAAGTCTTAATGGGCTGAACCTTAGGGTCTTTTAAGCCCATTGTTTCACATTGCTCTTTTGCAGATGGTCCCCCCTTTGGATCCCTACTATGGCCGGTTTGCTAGCTTAACCAATATTCTAGCTTTTTCTCCCCTGGCACTTCCCAATATTAAATGATCAGTTTAACATGAGAAAATCATTTAGGAGAATTAGATATTGGTTATTATGACACGAGTGAGGTAGCGTATGTAAATGGGTATGTCCAAAGCCGAAAGGGAAGCCTTGCTCCCTATAAGTACTCATGCACTGTTATGGTGCGCATAGCGAACACATACTTGTGCCAATTTACAATGGCATATCAAGAGAACGTCAACCTTGTTGAGCATTCAAAAAGAATCGACGTTGTTGAGTTGTACAATGTGTCATATCTGCTTCACTGGATTACGTAGACGGAGCCATGCTCCAATGATGTCTTGAAAAACTCGTCGGAGCATGCGTGCCGACAATGGGTGGATCATATCCATGTCTCAGTACATCATGGAAAAACAGCTTGCCTAGAAGCCAAGCTCTGCAATGTGCTTCATCGCATCTTGGCATTGCAGGAAAGGGTGGTCAACCTTGCTGAGGACTTGTGCCACCTTTATCAAGGCATGCAACAGGCTGTTCCAACCATCATGAGGTTTTCAAGCATCACCATGCTCTGACCTTTGCCATGCAAGAAACAAGTACTCACTCAAGCCTTGCTTGATTGTGAGTGGTTGTTGGACACCGTGTGTTCGAAAACAAAAATATCATGTTTTTGGTAATGTTGACAAGCCTTGCTATAACTTAACACAAGCCGTGCTTGCCTGAAATGTTGTGCCAACAAATCATATATGCAAAAGCCATATGTTCATGCAAGTCTTAAAATATATAATCAATCATGCACGTCAATCCATAGAAATAAATGAAATGGACCAAGCTAGTAACAACCTTGTTGTAATGGCAATCAAGCCATGCTTGATAAATTCCAACCAACCCTTTGGGCGATAATCTATGCCTATGTTGGAATGCCCAAACCTCAACAAAATTTATGTTATTGAACAACCATTACAAAATTGAAGTGGAAACATGAGTACCTGAAGTCTTACCCATAATGACAATGTCTCTATGCGTTCCGTATTGTGTTGGCTCCCTTTGAGCACTCCTAGCATATCTCTTGTCAAGGCTTTTGGATTTTGAAAGCGCACCAAAAGCAATTATAGGCGATGAGCACATATGTTTTTCAATAATCACCTCGCTAATGATCAATTATGTTGTCCAATAATACCACGTCGATTATTGTTCGAAGGTACTAGATTCAGACGGTCGTTGGAATCCTCAAGTTGAATTCTTCCCGGCAAATTTTTTTGTAATCTCAGAAAAAAAAATTGTAATCTCAAAAAACACTGAAATTTTGGCCATTGAAGGTATCTCCATATCCCCGCAGTCACCACAATGTCTCCGTGACGAGCGTGGGAGGAAACTGTGGGTGCCTTCCCTTATGCCATTAAAAAAGGAACCTAAGGCCCTTGACCTTGGGTGCCCGCTATGTGAAAGCAAAGCAGCTTGGGCGATGGCATAGCAGCAGCGTGTCGCAGAAGATCGGAGAGAGAGACGCTTCGCGGGGCTTGCCCCTGCTCGAGATGGTGATGCAGCAGGAATTTCTCCCCTTGTGCTCGCAACCCCGGAGATATCTCTCTTGCCTGCTGTGTCACACTGTCGACCCATCCCCTCCCCGACTAAGGGTGCTTGCCCACGGTCGTCAAGCTACCTCCCTTTGCTTGCTAAGCTGCCATGCCCGCCAATGGGGTATCTCCGGCCCTCCTGTTTGCCTGAACATGCAAAAGCATCCCAAAAGCTCATGAGCACCATGCCCTAGTCCCCAAAACTCATGGCTTTGATACCACTGTGATACCTTGGGACTGCCTACCTCGATCCTCCACCCAATCTCCCTTTATAGGCCTTGCCCCTAGGATCCCATCTCCATTAGCAGTCAGCCGGTCCTTGACCTCCAGGGTGACCCTTGGCCTGACACACGTGTTCCATTTCTTATATTTTTTGGAGCGACTAGAGTGTCAACTCTCCACCATACTTTTGTATGGAACTTTTGCATGATGTGCATTGTATACTTAGCATTTTCACTCAGTGACACTTCATGGCAAGACAAAATGTTTGACTATTCACATTGCTTTTATGTAGCTTGATTCAAACATTTTCCTCCAGCTTGCACAATTGGACGACACCCATAATACGTTTTCCTCACTAGCGCATGCTCAATATCGATCATTGTATCTATATATCGATTGGACACGCATTTCTTTTCTAGAAGTTCTACAATTCAATTTATGTATTGCAATACTCAATGCACTTTGTACATGTTTACTTTATTCCTAGGTGGTTTTGTAGCACAAGGACAATCCTTTACCCGATCATTTTCCTCCTCAGATATGTTTTGTACTAGGTTCTGTGATCTACAGCCAAGACTCCTTTCTCCCTCCTCGACTGTTACAACATCTCTCTCTCTCTCTCTCTCTCTCTCTCTCTCTCTCTCTCTCTCTCTCTCTCTCTCTCTCTCTCTCTCTCTCTGAAATAAATGAAAAACTAACTACGCTTGATGTAGAGTAAGATTGGTGTCTCAAAGATGTGTCCGTGGTCTAGAGACTAAATGGACGATATTACTAGGCTGAATGGCAATTCTACAAACAACTACCAAAGTAGGTTAAGAAGTAGGGTTTAAGTAGATTGATTAAGGTGCAACCCTTTGCTCGATTCAATTACCTCCTTTATTAGCCCTCTGTTGTATAGTGAGCACTATAGGACACAACTTGCTTCTTCCAAATTCTCATCAAGGTGCAAGTTGAGCTATTGTTGTTTCCTACTAATTGCTTCTACTCATCCGGTCGTGTTCCACAACAAAAGCCAAGGCAACAACAATCACAACCAACTAACCAAGTAACCAACTGTGCTCCAAAATATATCTTAACACGTGCGGAAAATGCCCACCAAATAAGATTAGTAATACAATGAGGAAAGAGGCGCCTTTATATAACAATTTGGGGACCTTAAGTTTCCTTATCCACAAACAATCGTGTCAAGTAAGTAAAATAAATACCTAAAAGTTAATAAATAATGGGATTGCCGTGTCATTCACTTGAGATGCATAAACTTTAACAAAGACATGCTTGGCAATTCTTTAAAAAGCTAAAGAAAGATCGAGAATGAGAATAGTGAGCTGATGAAGAGGGGAGAGAGGAGCTGGAAGTTGATGGCTATTTAGTGGTGGATTTGGAGGGGGAGAAAACTTGCTCAAAACTAGCTCCGTAAAAGTGCCCTTTTTGCAATCCCCCAAATGCCACGAGTGTCCTTTACAAAGCTTACTCTAAGCATCTCCAGTCATCTCCCTCTGAAGCGTTTTATTATTATTGCGCCAAATATGGCTAGCGTCGTCTCTCATGCAAAGAGCCGATGCTGGCCCCCGGATTGTTTGAATGATGGTGCGCCTTGGCTAGCGTTGCGCTTTATGAATACCCACCTCGGTGGGTCCTTTAAGAAGGGGCAGGAGAAGAGATGCCAATAGACCAATTTGACGAGGTTCCACTTAGACTACAGAAGGGCAAGGTAATAACAGTAAACAGGTTACTACGGCTTAAAGAGTGCGCCTTAAGAATGGATTTTGAGGTGGTTCATTGGCCATTGCGTACTCTCTTATATCCCCTGGCTCCAGATGATGTTGCTTCCCTTGCAATCATCTGAGATAAGATGGTACAAGATGACCCTTTTCCTTGTGAATAGTACCTTTGGTGGGCAAGTACGTTAAGTTTGAGGGGCCTCACATTACCGAAAAATGTTCGAGGTTAGCCTCATCCCTAACCAGGAGCCTGAAGGTACAAAGACATTCCGCCTTCGAGGTGTAGCTGAGGCCTATGACCGGTTTGACCGCCCTGACCTCAAAGCGCCCAACATAATCCGACAAGCCCAGATCCTTGAGAAGTCCATGGTCACCCCAATGATATTTTCGGTTGCAAACGGCATTGAGGGGTACCAAGAGGTCATGATATTACGATACATAAAAATAATAGAGTCGAAAAGGAGGGCACGACAACAGGATCCTAAGCGGCACGGGAAGATTGTGCCCATTCATTTCTTAGTTTCCTTCTGCATGGGATTTCATTAACCGGGCACAATACGGGTGGAGGGAGGTGACTAATGACTCATAGAATAGAGGAGGAGCCACCAGGTCCATGTTTGATCCCCCTATCATTTTAGAGTTTTAGTTCCGCGACCTTCTGAAAACTGTGGGTGCCACCTATTTTTCCAGAAGGGAGAACAACGTCTCCCAACAGAGAAAGAGCGGAGGGTTCTTAGAGAAGATTTAGTGGGAGATTGTGCAGAGACAAGGCTCTACATCCCAGAGGATCTATAGGGCTGGAGGTGGGTTCACTCCCCCACGGAATTGTCCTCATAGATGTGGACGACCCCCTTTGTTGCGCGCAATTAGAAACTACCTTGGGGATGCTAGTCCCTTTATATAAGAGAGGACTCCTTTGGGCAGCCTTCATCTTTGGGGATGAGGTATTCTCCTCCGGAAGAAACCTATTAAGGGTGGTTTGTGTTCAGCAGGCACCCATGTGGAGTATTTTTTCAGTGGGAGAATAACCATCCTAGGAGAGGACCGTGACGTATATAAGAGAACCCCCTTGGCCAGGGTAGGCGCTTAAGGGTACCCAATGGAACACTCTGTACAGTACAGGCAGGTGATGACTAACTGGGCTATGCAAAAGGAGACCCTCCTCTTTCAAGTTCGCTATCTTTGCAACTCAAAAAGAAACTCGACCTATTGAGGATCCTTGAAAAGTGAGTAGAAGAACAGGCGGGCGAGGAGATAAGAGGAACATCCAAGTTGGACCTCGAGCTAGACGCCCACGTAGAGGCGTTGCTGGCTGGCCGATCTAAGTATACCTGGGTCGTCTATCCAGGCGGGCGAGGAGATAAAAGGAACATCCAAGATTGACCTCGAGTTGTACATGGGTCGTCTACAGGCGGGCGAGGAGATAAGAGGAACATCCAAGTTGGACCTCGAGCTGGACGCCCACGTAGAGGCGTTGCTGGCTGGCCGATCTAAGTATACCTGGGTCGTCTATACAGGCGGGCGAGGAGATAAGAGGAACATCCAAGATTGACCTCGAGTTGTACCTGGGTCGTCTACAGGCGGCGTCTACAGGCGGGCGAGGAGATAAGAGGAACATCCAAGATTGACCTCGAGCTGGACGCCCACGTAGAGGCGTTGCTGGCTGGCCGATCTAAGTATACCTCGGTCGTCTACAAAAGGGAGTTTCTTTTTTTATTTTTGGAAAAGAGTGGAAATTGAATTAAACGAGAAGCGAAAACAAATACATAGGATAGCACCCACACTGAGGGAGAGGAGACAACAAGAAAAAATTACGAGTCCATTATGGATTGTTTCATCCTAGCTCTATGTCTAGAGTAAAACAAGGTCAGTTTAGAGCCCCATTGTTGCCATCTAAAAGCTTTCTGAGGTTCTGATTGGGTACCTTGAAGGATTTGGGCATCCTTAACCTTCATCATATAGTCTCTAATGAGCTCTTAAGACAAATCATCACTCTTTGCAATGCTCGACTTAACGCATATGTCATATATGTTGTACGCAAAAAGTTTTTCTTGAGCTTTTACTAGATGTGGTTTCTTGAAATAAATTTATTGTAGGAACACTAATTATTCTTAGGGAATGCATAGTGCAATTTTCTCTACAGCTATGAAATCACCCCTGTTTGCATCTTAAAGGTATGTTGCATAATGCAAGAGCCAAGTGTGGGGTACACATATTCATGATGAGATTGTTAGAATGCCCTTGCCTGGCATGGCAATACTATGGATGTGTAAGCCAAGTGTGGCCTATTCACATAAACAAGCACAAAAAATGCCTATAGAATGTATGCTCTCATTGTGCATTGATTGTAGGCCAGGAAGCCCCACTGACTTACATTGCTCTCTTGAGCACCCCTCCACAAACACTTGTAGTAACAAGTCTAGCTAGAACTGCCACTTTTCCTTTCTGAAATTTACCTTCAAATCCAAACTAAGGTGGGAAGTTTGCTCAAGCAAGGTAGGTTAGCTTTATCCGTGTGATATAGTGTAGAGGCTAGTCTTCTATTGACTCCAATCTAAATCACTCAATTAGGAAGTGAGACAAACTTGTGCATATAAATGGCTACAAGATAGTCCATCATCTTTACAATTTAGGATGAATTCAATAGTCCTCCAATTGCATGGGACATACAATCATGTGTGTCAAATGAAATGATGCTGTATATGTATGACCTACATACATACATATATAGAGCACATTACACTCAAATATATGAAAGCTTGAATGTGTAGAACATACAGACAGAGCACATATCCATATGTAGAACAAATAACACTCTGTAAAGCAGAGCATACATATAGAGCCCAGATATGTGTGTAGAACATATGAATTAAAGAATGGATGCTGTCAAGCTCTCAAGTGAGACCCATACTCATTCACCTGGCGTAGAGGCATCTTCAGTATCTCCTCTTCAAGCTTGTGATCCAAGCTGGTCATGTCTTTCGTCAATCTCCTGACGTGCCTCTGCTGTGACAACACTTTGCTCTTACTTTTCTCTACATTGGGTGACATTGGCGACTCCATATTTGAAACAGGGGAGTTCTCATCCAGAGTTGTAAAGCACTTGCTAAAATCTGCTTTTCTTCTAGGCAGAAGATGCTGCTTATTCTGATGATACTGCTCAAGCGGAGATGGCACTTGCATGTTCTCGTCATTATGAATTGACGGCGATGATGCCAAAGCATGCTGCTTATCTCTTCCTTTACCAATCTTTTGCATTTCCTCCACGTGCTCTTTGAATTCCTTTTGCACCACATTCAGTACAATGTCTCCATACGTTTCACACCATGTCCTGTTTTCATTATGATTAGATAGAATGTGAAAATGATGAGATAACATACATAGAACTGAACTTGGCCAGAAAATGATTTCGTTAAGAACATACTGAGGAAAGAACTTCTTCAGGTCAGCTTTGTCCATGGGTAGCTTTGTTGCAATTGCATCGATTTGCTCATTGCTGGCACAGAGATTACAAGTTAATCAATAGAGATTACAAGGTAACCAAAAGAGATCACAAGCTAATTAAACCATCGTAAGAGGAGCACTCTTAAGCTTCAATCAGCCATTGTAAGTTATGAGACACAATTAGTTCAAGGAATTATCTCGTGCTGGTTGGTACTCATACCTGAAAGTTTGGCCGGTTTGCCCTTTGTTCATCTCCACACGGATACGAGAGAGCTCATTCTTTATATTTTCGCCTAGAACCTTATAGGCATCACAAAAATATCATCAGACCATACTCAGAATAAAAGGCATGTCTGTCAGGGTAAGTATGTTGTATGCTCACCTTGTCAATGATGAAATCAGAGGAAGCACCCTTGGGATGGACTTTTTTTACATGTTTTTTGGTGAAAGGGCTCTCAAATCCACCGCTCTCCACAGTCTGAATCTGCCTATCTGAGATGCCATTGCCAGCCTCACAGCTGGTTTTCTTCTGTATGCATGCGACGTTCTCTTCTTGTTCGAACTGCAACTTCCTTGGAATACGTAAAATATCCAGTCCCCATTTGCTTCCCTTCACAACAGGAGAACTCCTCTCCTCTTCCCCATCTGTGTTATGTGCCTTGGAAGCCTGCGACACCAATGCTTTGGAGCTCTTTTCCACGTCTGATTGCATGATCTTCTTTGACATTAAACCTGTAAGCACAGTTCTTAGTCTGCTTGGTGTTCCTCCACCAGGGAACTTGCTACTATGCATAAGGGAGGACTGCCCCAAAAGGGGATCAGCCACGTCGGGTGTGAGATTGCATTTGGGTGAAGAGGGTGGACTCATGAACCAGTTGCAAACATCTCCATCTCTGTGTTCATCTCCCGATGATGCCACCCCCATTGCAGGTAAAATCACGTCTTGATTGTTAAGAGAAGCAGGAGACTCTGTCGTTCTCTGCTGAAAAGCTTGTTGAGGGGATGGAGGTTCCCGAACAGGGCAATGCTCCGGTCGCAGAAAATCAAGGGCATGGGGAACCTTCGGTGGAGTGGATTCCTTATCTAACCTCATAAAACCATCTGAGGCTTTGCCACTTCCACTGGCAGTCCTGTTAAAGCGACGCACAGCACCCATCACCTGCTTCAAGGGAGAAGGTGATGCAGGTTTAATGGTTGCATCTGATTCAGTCTTGCCTGTAGGTGTTCGTGAGATGTCAAGGTCAGCCACCGACCGTGCCTTTGCCCTTCTAGTTGATGACGTTCTCACTATACCTTTTGACTTCACCATCTTTGCATCATTAGCAGTGCTGCTGTCGAAGATGAAGTCCTCAGCATCAAGAATTGCCCCTTGGTCTGCCAATCGAAGGATTAAAGGCTTTTTGGAGGCGTGGTACTCATTCTCAGAAATGCAAGAGGCAAATAAAAGATCCTGTGTAAAAGAGAAATATCAATCCAGCATTCATACCACAGAATAAGATTAGATGGCATGTGTCAGCCAAACCGCATAAAAGCACTTCAAAATATAGCATTCATGTGCATATACTGAGATAAAGTGCGTCAGCCTTTCCTCAAAACAGGATTCATAGCACAGATTGAGATGGCATGTGTCAGCCACACCCCATAAATGCACTTCAAACTCACAAAGCCCGAATGCCCTTCGTTGCACAAGCACAGAATTAAGTGCTGAGCAACATATCAATCAATACATGTACTCGGATGGTATGCATCAGTCTTTTGTAGAAACTAGAAAAAACTTTGTCAGCTTAAGCACCATATTTATTGCTGAGATGAAATGCATATGCAACCCTTGATCATTATGCAGAAATGCAAAACTGCAAGAAAAGAAAAAGGGAAGGCTTACTTGTAGAAAGAGAAGCTTGTCGCGAGTGAATTCAGGCCATTCTCCATCCGGGTGCATCGATTCCAGGAATGTCAGAACCTGACTCTTGGAAGATGCAAGCTGCTGCTCTGATGCAAGGCCTTCCTTAGAGAGGTAAAGGAGGTGGAGGAGGCGATGAAACATGTCCTGCTGCCACTTGAGATTATCAGAATGCTGGAGAGCCCTTTTCGATGCCAAGCACTGCATCAGATCAGGCTCTGAGCTGGGGGGCTGCTGCGCCACATAGGAAGCACATCGCTGGATGAATGGAGTTATGTTGTTGTGATAGAGCGAGGAGGCTCCGTCCTGTATTCCCATGGCAAGAGGTTTCAACATTATGCGTGTGTGCGTGTGTGTGTGTGTGTGTGTGTGTGTGTGAGAGAGAGAGAGAGAGAGACAATCTCAAAGAGGAGAGAAAGAGGTGCGCGTGTGTGTGCAGAGAGAGATGCGAATGCATAGCACACAAATACGCGCACAAATGAACAGGGGCCTTCACCTGCAATGCTGCTGCCAAGCCGCTAGAGTCCATTTCCCGTCTGGCTTCTGCAGGCCCGTTGAGTATGCTCGCGCAGCTCAACTTCTCAAGTCGGGTAGAGAGGAGAGGGACATGTTTCGTTTTCTTATTTGAATGCAAATTTGTATCAACGGTCATTTGTAATGTCCATGCATGATGTAATGGCCTAAATTTGTCACAAGATTTGGTTCCAAATATTAACTCCCAAAGCCTCTCTAAGGGGCCTCCCCCATAACCCTCTCAAATTTCGATGTACCTCCCTTTTGGAAGGCCCTCCAACGAGTGCCCCATAAAATGAAACCAGGTTATTGCTACACATCCTCCTCATGGTAGCTAGGACACAAGGCTTCAAAAGGGGAGGTCCTGTGTTCATGTTCATGTTTTGCGGTGGGGGTGCATTTGCCTCCTACATCACATTTGCTTTTTGGGTCGAGTTAAAATTCTACAAGTTTAAACAAGTTCATCATGTGACCCTCTTGCTCCCAAACAAACTTTTATCCCATTCTCATTCGCTCCTCTTATATCAATGGGGTTCCCCTTGTGTGTGTGTGTGTGTGTGTGTGTGTGTGGGGGGGGGGGGGGGGGGGGGTTGTTAGAGAGAGAGAGAGAGAGAGAGAGAGAGAGAGAGAGAGAGAGATGTCGCATGGAGGGTCCATCACAACTTTCAGGCAATTACACATTGTGGTATGGGGAACACCTAAGATGGCCTTGTGAGACAAAGGGGAGGAGGGAGTACAACCTAGATCTCCTCCTCAACCGTAGATCTTTAAGCATAGACATTAGATGGTGATAACCCCTCCCATCCAACCATATAAATAGCCATGCTAAAATATGGCCCATTACTTGTTAACACGTGGCTCCTAGCAGCTAAGATCCTATCCTTGGGCCTTAGCCTCTATTATCTATCATTAGACCCTGTTTGAGGAATATTTTTTGCCGTGGAAAAACAATTGGCAGTCCAAATCCATTGATCAATAGTGTCGCTTCATCTAAGTGACCCCTTTGACCCGTTCTCCAATAGTCCACAGCCTCCTCACCCCAACATGTTGCATGGACCAACTCAGAAGTCCGCTACGCACCTTCTGTCTCCTATGTAAGGAGCACTGGTGTAGTAGGCGGACCAATTTGCAGACAGATAGTTAGAGAAAACAAAACAAATCACCATAGCTCACCTATGACTTTAAGTTGTTCTCATTCAAAGGATTTAACATTTCAAAAAAATTGAAGGGAGAGAGAGAGAGAGAGAGAGAGAGAGAGAGAGAGAGAGAGAGAGTTGAAAATGCTTCACTCAAACAATATTATCATTAAAATTGAAGTGTTCTTTTTTTTTTTTAAAGCAAAACTCACAATTGTGAGTGAATTATATTGAGCAGCCGTAAAAATTACAAGGTTTTGTCATGCTCATGTTAAGCCATGACAACATCCAAGAATCATAATCACAACGGCTATAAGGGCAACCACTCCCACCGATGGCCAAGGTTTGCCCCCGGTATTCCGTCTGCTTACAACAAGGCACAAGTAGTCCTAGACCAGTCCTCCGAGTGATGCTTGCGCCCGAGTGCCCATATTGGCACTTTGCTTTCTTGTATAATTTCTGCAAAGCTTGCCACCTCAAATCCTCCTTCAAACACACGACGGTTCCTTGTTTGCCTTACATTATGAAAGAAGAAGTATCTGACAATCTGAGACGAGGAGTGCAGGACTACCTGAGTTTTTACCTCCAAAGCATAGGTCAGTCTTGAAAAATCTAATTTTCCATGTTCTCTGGACCCACTTGCATACTTTCCCTGCGAAGTGTTCTTGATACAGCATCAAGTTTAGTAAATGTCTAAGGTCCAAAATTCTCCAAATCTTGGTACACTTGTTGAGGTGTTTCAACCCGGGTAAACACTCTCACTAGATATAGTTTGTGATGACCTATAATATTAGGCATTGCATTTAGAGGCCACTCAAAGCTAGCAAACCAAATGGTGGCCAGAATTTGAATGGAATCTTCGTGGTGATCAAAGGAAATATGGTAGTATCCAAGCATATATGTAGTGCACATACTACAATACAAAGATATCTCATACGTGCCAACAAAAACATGCGGAAGCCTGCAACATTATCAACAAAGCGTGATTAAATTTATCAATTCCAAAAAAGACAACTCAACAAACCAATTTAATATACCTATAAATTTCATTACCTTAACACATCATAATTTTCTAACATGAAAATTAATTTTCTTATTGATGATCATCCACCCAATTGTAATAGATCTGCTGACTAACGCCACAAAGCATAAACTCAAAACAACAAAAAATAGATATATAACACAATTTTTTTTACTTTTGCACAGATTTTGGTGGCTCGCCAGCAAAGTAGGACACAACATAACTGCAGTCCATTTGCAATCACAAAAGCTTTACAACTATTTGCAAGAAATTAATAAGCACAAATCTCTAAACATACAATTAGCGAGACATCAAGTCATTCTGTATAGACAATATTGGTAGGTTTTCCACAAATTGTTGTAGTGTCATTCTATTGATCTATTCACTATCATCAACCACAATTTTGACATTGATACATACAATTATCCATGGTGGCTAGACACAAAAGAAGCCATATAAAGTCTCAAAATTCCAAGAGTTTGTCATTGTGACTTATTGAATGTCATTCCAAATGCAAGCTTGATAGGGAACTTGTTACCATTTATTTGTGGTGGTGATGTGTGTGCACACACTTAGGACTACCAAGGCATTTTTTATCTCACTAGGAGGTTTTTCCCCGTGCATTGTATATACATCCATTCATTCTAGGACTAACTTATCTTTCCATTGTGCACTAAGCCATAAACTCGATGTTGTGCACCTTGAGCTTCTCCAAGTTGTGTGTGTTTCCCCACAACCCTATTTCCAACAATTGGTATCAGAGGAGGTTGAGTCCTCTCGGGCATAGTTGTTAGCGTCACCAGCCTGTGCCTGCTCACTTCCTCCAATTTAGGTGACCTTTGGTGAGCGCCAACAGGTCAACAAATTTTTTCAGTGATCTTGTAGAGCTCGATCTGCTCAAAATTTTCTTTCGGGCTCATTTTGGCCTCCGTTTCCACCACAGGCAGTACTGCGCATGCTTTTTTTTCCTTTTGTGTAGAATTTCTATTAGTGCAATTTTTTGCATAAGGTCCCTTACAATCTTCTTTGGGTTGTGCTATGTAACACGTGTTAGTCCCGCATGGTTACTCCTCTTTTCGGGTAGTTTTCACTGGCCATGGCTGCCAATAACACAGATGTATTCAAGATGTTTGTTGTGCTGACAATAAACTAGATGGAGAAAATTACCCAATGTGGGCTTACATGATGCAACATTCTTCTATCAAAGGGCGTTTGGAATGTTGTGCAGGGCATTGATGTACGTCCGGACTGTGTGGATACAGGCTTTGTTGAGGATGTTGTAGGTTTTGGTGGCAGGATTGATGTTGCTAGAGCTGTTTGCCCACAGTTGATGAGCGGTCTCGTTGGGATGTTAGAGATGTGCAGGCTCATGCATTGATTGCATTATCTATGAAGTGCACTATTACTCCTCACATTCGTTCAGCAAAGTCTAAAAAACAGGCTTGGAAAGTTTATGTAACATAGCCTCGCGGTTTTGTCATAAAAGGACAAGAAGATAAAGTGTTCAAATGTAAGAAAGCTTTGTATGGGTTGAAGAGATCTCCCCGTGCTTGGTATGGGAAAGCTAACACTCATTTGGTTAAACGAGTCCAACAAAAAACATTTTGTATGTAAAGCATGAGGGTGATGCATTTATCATTGTTGTTCTATATGTGGATGATTTACTGATTACTGGCCCAAATGAGACACATATTCCTAAATTTAAGGCTGATTTGAATGCTACTTTCAAGATGAAAGACTTGGGGCTATTGCGTCATTACTTGGGCATACAATTTAAGCAATGTGATGGTGGTATTGACTTGTGTCAAACATGCTACATAGAGACATTGCTATGTAGACTCGAGGATTGCAAACCTATTTCTACTCCCATGAAAATAGGCTTGAAGTAAAGTCTTCATGATGCTAGAGATCTTGCCGATGTCACTCTTTACCAGACTGCTATTGGATGCCTTATTTATGTATGCAATTCACGGCTTGATATTCAGTTTGGACTCTCACTGGTCAACACATTTATGCATAGCGCAGGGTCTCTTAACATCATTGGCAGGCTATCAAGAGGATTTTTTGCTATTTGGATGCCACTTTACATCTTGGCTTGTTTTATCCCAAGGGGGGATCATTGCAGCCAGATTTACATGCTTTTTCAGACTCAGATTGAACTGGTTGTTATGACACGCGAGTGTCCACAAGTGGTTTTTGCTTCATGCTCGGCATTTCATGCATATTATGGTTGAGCAAGAAGCAACCTACTGTGGCCACTTCCAGCTGTGAAGCTGAGTACATGGCAGTCTTCATAGCTATGCTTGAGTATGCTTGACTGTGTATGGCTCAGATGCCTTATGGATCATTTGGGTGTTGGGCAAGACACTACCAACATCATCTACACTGACAGTTAGAGCGCTTTGACAATTGTGAGGAGCCCAATTTTTCATGCTTGCACAAAGCACATTGAGGTGCATTATCACCATATCATAGAGAGACTCTCAGTAGGAGAGATTAGCTTGGCTTATGTGCCAACAGAGGACAAACTTGCAGATCTTTTCATAAAGGAACTACCTCGTGAGAAGTTCAAAGCTTTCCACAAAGATTTGAGCTTACTCCCCTTTGTGGATTGATCATGTCCTCAGGGTATGACACTTACCTATACACTATGTGCTAGCTCTCGTTCACCACATCACTCTCAGGGGGGCTTTGTTACCATAAGTTTGTGGTAGTGATGTATGTGAACAGACTTAGGACTGTTGGGGCATTGTTTCCCTCAATAAGAGGTTTTTTCTCTTGTGCATTGTATATACACCCATTCATTCTAGGTCTAACTTATTTTCCATTATGCACTAAGCAATACACTCTCTGTTGTGTGTCTTGAGCTTCTTCATCTTCTCCAAGCTATGTGTGTTTCCCTGCAAACCTATTTCCAACAGAACTACATATGCCTCATCACAAATGGTAGTCTCAAAGAGCTTAAGGACCTCAGTATGAGGACTATATCTCCAGCATTCTTATTGGTGAGAATTTTTGCATCTATGAATTTGTCATAGAGCACTCTATATATAAGTCTTGTTGCATTACATAGGCCATGCCTTGGATTCAAATTGTGCAATAGCATGACTGATCCATTTTCTTTTAAGCACAATCTATGAGGTGGAAAAAATTGCAACCAAGGTCTATGCTATTCACAAAAACTCAATGGTATATAAATGGTGAGCTTGATTGAAACAAGTTGATTCGGCATGTATATATTCTTTGCATAGGCCTTGTGGTTTACCCAATCCTAAACTATTCATAACATCAACATCTTTTTTTGGGTGCAAGTATACCACGCTCATTAAAAAAGATAGCAAAATTGTGACATCTAAATATATATAATTAAAAAGATAATGAACACAATTTCCTTCAAGAATCATACTTGAAGACAATATCACTTCATCATTGTAATCATATGTATGAACATCTCCATTGCCAATATCGAGCATGCATTTTCAAATAATCGCTCGGTATCGACAATTGTACAATTTTCCAAACACATTTTTTTAGTGAGGTGAAAAACCTCCATATGTTTCCAGATATAGGAATAGCATAATTGAATGCGTTCAATATATCCTCACGTTGCTCCTTCAGAACAACATGAAAAACTTTTCTAAAATTACCTCCAAATAATATTATCTTCCCATTAAACAAAATATCTTGTTGCATTATGTCCCATAAAGTCGTGCCCAAGGCCTCAAAAGCATGTCTATGGACCATAGGAGCTTTGGAGCTTCATCCCAAACAATCAAGGATGTCCCTTGTAGTACCTCTGCAAAGGCTAATAGTAACCATTATGCTACATGTCCATTCACTATTGATTTAATTGGCATTTTAAACTATGAGTATGCTTTTCCCACTACCAATGGGTAATGATGCAATGATTGAAGATGAGTTGAAGATGCACATGCAAGGCCAATTTGTCATTAGAGAATTTTTGGGGTCTCTTGAGGGCCTTTTAAAGATTGAAAATAAATCCAACGCCACCAATCAAATGGTAGGCACCGTGACAGAGAAATTTTCTTTCATATTATGCATAAGATTTTATTTTTTCTAAGAAAAAACAACTGATAGAAAGAAAAAAATACCTTATTAAAGAAAATGTAATGAATGTAATCTCATGATTGTGATTTGTAGAGTTTCGAGTAAAAGCAAAGCTTTCTTAGATTCTTCTCATTCAAAGAAGCGCTCATAGTAAGGAAACACAAGAGGACTGAGCAAAAACCCGATCTTTTCCTGTTCCAAGTCGATCTTAAGCTCCTCTCTTTATAAAACACTACAAACAACTTCTCTGTCATTTATACTCTTTATAGCTTCTATGGAGAGATCTAGAAAGCCACCAACAACTATTGAGTCTATTATAGTTTCAAACACCCTTGAAGAGCGAAACTAATGGATACCACTTGCAATAACAAAAGGCTCTTGGATGTTACTCCAATCAAGAAAGAGAAAGAGAACGAGCTCAAATGAGTTTTTGGCTTCATGGAAAGGAAGAGTAAAAGACTTTAGAGTCAATGAGAGAAAAAGAAGTGCTAAAGAAGTTCTTGTTCAGCATGTATACATGCATAAAGAACTTACTTAAAGTGAATGGCCGGTCTATCTTTTGATAAACAGACCTAACTGTAAGTTCATTTGATAAACAGACCTAACTGTAAGTTCATTTGATAAACAGATCTAACTGTAAGTTTTGTATTCTACAAAAAAAGTCTTCATTTTATATTTCTTTTACATTGTAGATGTTTAGTTCTTTATGTTGGATTTTTTTTACTTTGCAGATGTTTATCCTTCCTCTTATGAGGAATGGCAATCAGTGGAGTGCATCATTGGTGTTTTCAATGTTTATCATTCATTCATAGGCAACCAACAATATCAAGGGAGGACAAATAGGCAACTTGCTGAATTGGGAGTCTTTTTCTATGATCATTTCTTTCATGTAGGAGATGACCTCTCTTCTGGAACACTAGAGCTCATCTCTTTACCAGCATTCACTAGTATTGATTGGCCTCTTCCAACAAGTGAGATTAGTGAAGCTTATCGTTTAAACTCTTTCATGAATTTCAAAGAGGACTGAAGCCAGGAGTTTCTAGTCGAGTAGTGAAAATCAAGATATGCATGCCCATTCATGTTTTTGTTGATTTCTTTGCGACCAGTGAGACCATCAAATTAACAAATACCATGCTAGTTTGTAATAGTATCGATTATGATACTATTTTGGAATTTTTGGATAAGGGATGGGATTGCAAAATCAATGAAGGAATTCAATGCGAAGTAGATTTGCAATCTGTAAATGTTAAATACATGATAAAATCTCAAAATTTTATTTTATCATTTTATTATCATCAATCTCATAGAGTGAGAGGTGTTTGGATACCACTCGATCAAGATCTTGAAAGCATGCAAGAAAATCAATTGAAGCAAGTGGACATTTGGATGGATGCGTCACTTCAAACAACTATATCAATAGGTCAACAACGTACTCTCTCACAACTCAAACAAGATTAAATTACAGAGGATGAAGTGGATCTTCCAGAGAACTTTATATTTCAAATCAATGGACGAAAGGTAAGATATTTTTACTTTCTACTTTTTTAAAGAACATTCTTTTTTAAAAAAATCAATGCAGATTTCTAAAAGAAGAGAGAGCAAAACCAATTGTGAAAGTCTTCAACACAACTTGATTTACGTAGTTTCCATATGAGTAAGTTTTCTTTACAAAGCAATCAATAGCAAATATCTTAAAATCCAAATTAAACTAGTCTTTTTTATGTTTGATATATGCACTGTCATATTGAATTTTATCCTTGTTTTTTTCACTTTGATCTACTATTTCAGAGATCTTCAAAATTGTGAAAGCTAAACCATCATGAGGTTGGGAGCTTGGTAAAGGGAAGTCACTTGTTTGAGGATCTAAAACTTCCTAGTCAATGTCTTCCAATCCATCATGTGGAAGATATGAAACATCCTCCAAATTCAAATCAACCTCTTCAATGGTGCTTTTTTTCTTTGTTGTGTGCCTTTTCTAGCTTAGCTCTTCCTCTTTGTCTTTGTCAGAGGCCTCGCCTAGACCTTTAGGCTCTTTAGATTTTGACAAGTTCTTTTGCTTCTCCCAGATTCTCATCGAAATTCTATCTACTATATCCTCGATCATATCCATTTTGAACTGTAGCAAGTCAAGCTCCGTGTAATCTTGCATTGGCATCTACAATGAACACTCAACTAATTAAAAAAATTTGCAATACTCTTTGTCAATTTAAAGTTGCAGTCTTTACCTTTTCTTTTTCATCTTCATGACTATATAAACGGCTCAAAATTGCTTTCATACTATAGAGCAGGTACCAACCACACTTGTGACTATCTTGTTGTGTAGGTATCTGCAACATTTATAGCTTCTCACATTGAGAATCCAATTTTTTTCTTTCAAAATATCATTGTAATTCATGACAAAGTGAGTATTTCTTACTCAAATATTTTTATGTGTTGTTTCTTTGAGAAATAAACCTCCTTAGTGGAAAGACTCAATTGTGGCAATCAAGAGGTTTGAATGGCTAAAAAAAAATAAGTTAGCACTTTTAAACTTTAAGAGCATTAGAAAATGAGATCTTACTTTTTGATTTAAGAGTGGATGGTTTTGGGAAGAGAGTTAAAATACAGTGTGTATTTAAGAGTGGATGGTTTTTGGAAGAGAGTTAAAATACAGTGTGTATTTCTCTTTGATGTCTATAATTGCAAGGCTCCAATGTCTCCTATTAAGTCATAAAAAAATAACAAAAATCATTTTGTGAGATATTAACTCAATGGAATATATAAACAGTTTACCTTGAGCAATAAGGAGATACGACCAATCTCACTGTCTCCGGACAATATGTAAGCCATGGAAGGAGTTCTTTTGGAGCTTTTCGTGCATTGAGGACTTGAGAAATTGCACAATCTAGAATGAAAACCTCTAGCTAAAATTGTTCATCGAGTTTGGATTTTATAATACTACAAAACAATTCCAACCATTATATGTATCTTCAAATATATGAACACTAAAATCAAGCAAAGAAAGAAAATTCTTCTTCTCTACTTTTCAACATTTCAATTTCTTCAGCTCTTAGAGCATAGCCTTCTGGATGTCCTTGGTCCATCACAAAAACTTTGACATTGGATCCTAAACCTTCTAGTCTTTTGATCATAAGGTTTTCTCTATGAAGGATCATTAAATGTTGAGCTACAATTTGTTTTTTCAATTTATCTTCTTCCTGTTTTTAAATTTTCCAGTTTCTCTTGATTTAATCTTGTGTCCTTATCATGTGTTATATCTTGAATCTTCACCCTATCTTTAGGAAGCCTTGCCGGAGGAACCAATAGAATATCTCTTATTTTTTTATCTACAAAGATTGGTTCATTCCGAAAACTTTCAAACTTGGCTCTTAGCATTGCGAGACTACTAAAATCTTTCCACATGATAGTAACTCTATGTGCATGAGCAACAAGAATATATGTGTCATTTAAATACTCTATCAGGTAGTCCTCACAAGCTCCTTGAAGACAAGCTAAAGCTATCTCAATCTCTCTTTGCATCTATCACTGATTTGCTTGACAACTCGAACAAATGGAGCTTTTGGTATAAAGAAGGTTACTTTATCTTGCTCTTTTCTTATTTTTCTAAGAACACTTATGCTCTGTGAAACACGTTTCATCGAGATCTAATCAAAGTTTATGCAGATGATTGAATATTGTCTTTTGGTTGGTCCACTCTCCTTGCAGTTTGCTTTGTTCTAGCCATGAGGTTTCCTATAAACAAAAAAGAGAAAGAAAACAAACTATAACTTTAGCTTTTTTTATCATTTTGTTATTCATAAATCTTTCTATAGTAAGGTTCACAAATCATGGTTACATGTATATCTTTGATATCAGAGAAGAGACTTTTTGACTAATAATCATGTATAACAATACATTTTAAGTAGATTCAAAGATGTAAAAACACAAAGTGAAAGTATCTTAAAGTTTTCGTCGAGTCAGTCAGAATGCACCTATTGTGCAAAAAGCTTGAGGCCATTAAGTTTGGAAATGCTTTTTGGGCACAATAGGTATATTAGTTGAACTTGTAAAAATCCCTTTCTCTTACCTCCAATCCCACTTTGCCCTTGTAGTGAATGCACATATTGTGCAAAACTCAATTCCGTTATGATTCAAAATGCATTTTTGGCATAATAGGTGTTGATCCCCCTCTCCCAGAGTGAATGCACCTATTATGCAAAAAAATCAATTCCCTTATGAGTCGAAATGTCTTTCCGGCATAATGGGTATAGTTCAAGTTTCTTATATGTTTGTTTGAACCCCCTCCTCTACTTGCACTGCTTGAGCGAATGTACCTATTATGCAAAAATTTCAGTTCTCTTATGATTCAAAATACCATTTCGGCATAGTAGGTATAGCTCAAATTTTAACCCCCCCCCCCCCCCCCCCCCCCCCCCCCCCCCCCCCCCCCCCCCCCCCCCCCCACCTGCCCCCCCCACCCTCTCTCTCTCTCTCTCTCTCTCTCTCTCTCTCTCTTTCTCTCTCTCTCTCTCTCTCTCTCTCTCTCTCTCTCTCTCTCTCTCTCTCTCTCTATCTCTCCATGTTTATTACTTGAAAGTCTTGTGGCTTGCCAAATAGAAAAATGAAAAAGAGCATGTCTAAAATTCTCTCTATCTTTAGATCACATCTAGTAAAATTTTACCACTTTCTTCATGAAGGAGGAGGTATCACAAACAATAAGATGTCCTTCATTGACCACCTAGGATTAGGAGAGATGGCGGCGGCGGGAGAGTATATCTAGAAACAACAATATTAACAACATGATTCTGGTTCCTTTATAAGGATAATAAGGTGCTTGGGTAGCAACATACATAGATAAGGAAGATGCCTCATTGAGTGGCGATAAAGTCACCACCCATGTTCAATGATTGTCACCTGGCTCTAAATTTTTCACTTTGGGAATATGTGGAGTATGAGCATGAGATGTAAGTATGGAATTTGGAAGGAATCTAGGTGATATATAGTCTCAATCCTTAAAATCCCTCCCTACCCCTCAAGAACGAAAAGTAGCATTGCTAGGCACTAACATAGGATAGACTAGCAACCTCCCCTCCCCCTCTCTACCCCTCAAGAACAAAAACTGTAGCACTGCTAGGCACGAACATCCCTAGACTAATGCCTTCTCATAAATACTCTCACCTATGTCTACTTCTTACTCTGTGTTGTTTTCATTACAACATTACATACCAAGAAAATCCTTTCTATGGATGTAATCGCCAATGCTTTCACATTGATGACCTTTAGCCTTGAGGACTTTCTATGGGAGAGAAATTTCACATGGAGAAAGAGACTCCTATAGTTGTAGAAGAGATGGATGAGGTAGGCATAGAAGACAAATTGGAGATGAGAAGGGCATAGACTATTGCATATTGCAAGCGCTTGGGGTAAATCCCAAGTTTTTTATTTTTATTTTGAAAGACCCAGCGAGTATGTGGGCACATTTTTTGAGAAAAGGTGAAATTTGAGGCATCTTTTCAGCACAACAACGAGACTTGTGAGCGTAATATCCTAGTTCTCTCCACCTATAGCCCCTCCGTTTCTCTAAGCTATATGCCCACTATCTTGTGATCGCCATATCCCGTCAAGGCTACCTACACCCCTTGCCAGTGCTGCGGATTCTACATAGCCACATGTGAGTGAGTGGAAAGGCAATCCCCATGGCCATTGAGTCGCTTTTGTCTTAGGTATTCTGGGAACCTTAGAGCTATGAGCAATCTTAATATAGTTAGTAGGGAACACCAGCCATAGAAAATTCAGAAAGGCTCATTGTGTTTGGAAGGAAAAGAAAAGGGTGAGATATTAGTGTTAAACTTAGTAGAACGAAGAGGTTTTAGAGCTTTCTCTCACATGTGGGTTGCCATGCAATTTTGGTCTCTATCTCTTTGTCCATGCGAAGTTTGTAAAGATCATTCCTCTCTCTCTCTCTCTCTCTCTCTCTCTCTCTCTCTCTCTCTCTCTCTCTCTCTCTTCATGTAATATCTAAAGGACAGAGATCCGTCCCTCCCTCCATGTAATATCTAAAGGACAGAGATCCGTTGACGAGGCGATCCAGGCAGGCTGGAAGGAGGGAAGGATGGGGAGAGGAGCGACAAAGCAGGCCCTTCACGTGAATGTGCTCCATCCTTCTTGTGAGAGGTCGTTTCTCTCTGTTACTATCCCACGGTATTGCTCGTTGAGATCTCTCTCTTTCTCTCTCAGAGTCGCATACGTTGGTCCTTGCTCGTGCTCTCAATGACCTGAGCTTGTGTACGTTGTTGCTGAATCATCTAAGTAGACATGTTGCATCTAACAGAACTTTCCAATAGAAAGTGACAAGTAGAAGACGGGCAAGTGCATGCAAGCCTCCCATCCCGACGGCAAAGCCATTAGACACAGAGAAGATGGGTGGGGAGACTCGTGCATACAAGCTATACCTAAGAGGGTGGATTGTCTGTTAACCTGGGAAAAACCAAGGTCATGGTGTTTAACACCACACCACAGTGGGTCAGGAGGTCAACACCTACTTTTACATATGGCCAAGAGATGGTGGGGATGATAGATGCATACACCTATCTTGGGAAAGTAGACCGGCATTTTCATTGAGGACGCTAGATTGATGAGATCTTATGCAGCCTTGGAAGGTTTGAAGAAGATGTATTCACAGGTTCAGTTTCATGAACCTCGAACAAAGCTGTGGCTTTTTGACACTCTAGTGGCTTGAGCTATGCTCTATGGGGTTCAGATTTTGGGGTCCCTTAGTGGACCCCCATGGAAAATTTTGTAGCACTAATGGATGGAGATGTATGGAGAGGCCTCTTGTCTCTATGATCTCTCGGATGATTTGGGCTAAGGCCTCAATGCCACATGAGATTATTCAAGGTGAGCTAGCTACCCCCCCCCCCCCCCCCCCCCCAGTTGAGGCCCTTACTAGATCAGTTTCCTTCATGCATAGTTTATGGGACTTTCCGAGAGACATATATGCTTGCCTAGCACTTGAGTCATCCCAATAGCTAGCGCTACAAGGGGACACTGCATGTTGGTATGGGCAGATGACTTCATGGTTTTAGTGATCACATGGCTTCAACGTGGATAGACTGCCTCCATTCCAGTACTCCTTGGATCCACCCTCCCTTTCTCTCACACGGTCAAATACCACTAGACTTATACGTCATGATTTGATTCAACTAGATACTAGAAGCATAGTAGGATTTGATTAAACAGGTGTGGATGATGATTTTCAGTATGACTTTTTAGTCTTTTGTTTTTACCCTTTCACTTTACTTCATTTCTTTTTATTTTTGTACCCAGACATTGGTTAGATCCTCATGGATTGTATCAATTTGGTCTCATAGGTCATTTTGGCCTTTTGAAGCTGTTTAATATAACATCTCATTTCATTTGTGTGTCTGTGTGTGTGTGTGTGTGTGTGTCTTTTCGCCTTTTGAAGCCGTTTAATACTAAACATCTCATTTCATTTCTCTCTCTCTCTCTCTCTCTCTCTCTCTCTCTCTCTCTCTCTCTCTCTCTCTCTCTCTCTCTCTCTCTCTCTCTCTCTCGCGTGCGCGCAGAGACGGTAAATGAAGTTAGGGGAGGTGTGTATGTGGTTTTTCTTGTGTGTGTGTGTGGGGTTTGGGGGGGGGGGGGGGGGGGGGGGGGGGGGGGTTTGGGGTTCTACAATGTTAAAACTTATTTTATACTAATGCTTAATTCACAAGGCAAGAAACCCTACCTTATCTTCTCCACGTCTTTGTCTTGCACAACGTCGTCATCTTGCAGTGACGCGTCCAAACAGCAACAACAACAGCACGTTGTCGTCTGGGAGCAGTGCATCTTGCAGCGCGTCATCGTCCAGGAGCAATGCATCATCACATCGTCGTCTTGCAGCACCGAACAACAGCATTGCGTTGTCGTCCGAGAGCAGCGCGTCTTCCTCTTGCAAAGGCAACAGCTCGTGCGAACAGCAGAGGTGGTCGTCCGGTGCACACTTCATCGTCGTCTGCAGTAGAGCACGATTCTGTGAAGGTGTGTATGTGTGTGTGTGTGGAAGAGAGAGAGAGAGAGAGAGAGAGAGAGAGAGAGAGAGAGAGAAATGAGATCAAAGGAACACACACACACACACACACACAGATGTGCACCTATTGTGCAAAAAAAAACCAATCCTTCCGTGGAGGATTGGCTTTTGTGCACAATAGGTGCATCTCTTTTTTTTTTTCTAGATATAAAATTGATGTAGCATCGAAGTTAGGTGAGAGACTTAACATTATACAAAAAGTATTTTTTTAAATGCTTCAAAATAACCTACGAGACCAAACTGACACAATCCATGTGGATCTAATCCAATGTCTGGGTACAAAGATAAAATGAAATGAAGTAAAGTGAAAGTGTATGTGACACGATCTTTGAAAAAAAGAAGAGGAGGAGAATCGGTGTTGATTCTCCTCATGCAATCTACGAGCACTCAATTAAGCATGCAGTGAAGACGTTAGTGTGCACTCTCTCTCTCTCTCTCTCTCTCTCTCTCTCTCTCTCTCTCTCTCTCTCTCTCTCTCTCTCTCTCTCTCTCTCTCTCTCGGTTGGCAACGTGTCTGCACCATCTCCCGCTTCATTGCAACATTGTGTGAGAGTGTGTGTTTGCATGTGACATTTCAATCCGAAGAAGAACCAAAGGAGGCAACAGGCGGCCAAGAAGCAAAGAGAGAGAAGAAGAATAAAAAGCAGAAGAGAGAGAGAGAGAGAGAGAGAGAGAGAGACGATGGACCCGTAATCGCAGAGGGGGAGGAGATTGTTGCTTATTAAATGAGAGAGGCTTTTGTTGACCAGGTCTGTACTTTTAGGGTCGATGCAGAGAGAGAGTGCGATGCAGAGGTGAGGGGACAATAAGGGTACCATGGTAGGGCGGGAGCCATTGGGAGATTGTCATGGCAAGAGCCATGAAGATAAGGGCGACGACAAGGCAGCTGTAGCCATACGTGTAGATCTAGCTGGAGTGTAGTTTGTAGAGGGCGAGGGAGACTAGACAAAAAGGGGAGGGGGATCTTTTGAGTATCTCATATATCTTATTTGTTAGGAGCCTGTAGGAGCCATGAATACGGAGATCTAGTTGAATCAAATCATGACGTATAAGTATAGTGGTATCTGTTCGTGGGGGGGTTTCTAAGTATCTAGTTTTAGTCAATATTATTGGTTGCAAAGTAGAGTAGGAGAGTACATTTCAGCATGAATATAACACGCAATTACCATAGAATATGTAAATTTGGGTCCTTATTTGACATTTCTTTTATGTGAAATTTTTTAATTTGAATGAGAGAACGAAATTGTTTATATAAAAAGGATATACGATACAACTAGCAAGGAATAAATAAATAAATTATATATATATATATATATATGTGTGTGTGTGTGTGTGTGTGTGTGTGTGTATATATATGTGTGTGTGTGTGTGTGTGTATATATATATATATATATATTTATATTTGGTTTGAAGCCTTTAATATTGGCTAAGAAAAAAAATATCTTTATTTTTTTTGTGGCAGACCATGGCTATGCTAGAAAACCAAGATGATATTTCCAAAGCAAAGTCCTCAAGTATATACGATTATTTGGAAGAGCCTGAGAAAAAGAAAACTAAAAAAGGTAACTTTGAGCTATTAAAATGGCTAAAAAAGAAAAAAAAAATGCATATGAATCTTGTATTGGTTTTTGTGACAGAAACAGAGGACCCAGAGAGTTTGCTTATAGAGCTAATCTATGATAGCAAAGCCCTTGAAGATTATGATATCTACTACAAAATGTTTAATACTCCTCTTGATATCACAAAAGTATTATCCTTTCATTCATCCTTCCTAGAGGAGCAAGCGTTAGATTATGAGCGGCTGGTGAAAGCAAGAGAGGTAACCTACCTTACAGAAGTTTATGTCCATGCAATAGATCTTATAAAAGATTTTCCATTAGCAACTTCAAGGCTAAACAAAAAATATGCGGCAATTCCTGAGGATAGCAAACTTATTCTCCTTCATTGTCCAAAGTGCAAGCAGAAGTGTCGACTCCTTAAGAGGAATGAGGGCTTCTTAGTGTATTTGTTTTTGATTCGAGACGATGAAGGGGAACTTGAGGAGGAAGAGACTAATAGTGCTATCATTGGAGAGGTCAATGAGGATGCTGAATTTGAAGAAGAGCTCAACATGTTATCAGAGGAACACAAATCTGAAAAGCTTGATCTTGCAATTATTAGATCAGACACCAAGATCTTTGAGAGCCTGAGTAAGCCTGTGGAACACTTACCTGTACCTATTCTTCTGACCTTCCCTCTCAATGAATGTGAGTATGTCCTATTGATGGATGTTCAAAGAGCTTTTAATCTGAGAGAAGACGAAATGTTTGCTATTCTTGCTCAAAGATGGAATTTCAATGTGGGTACTGATGATGAGCCAATGAAATATAAAGACTTTGTGGAGAAAGAATCTACATTCCAAACACTTGAAACATGTTTTGACTCAGCAAAAGCTCTTAGAATACGTTTTGATAAAGCTTTGGAATATTGTGAACCTACTAAAGAGGAGTTTCTCTTGGCACAATAACCTATTAAGGATTCCCACTCTCCAAATGAAAAAGACAATGATGCAGAGTCAAGAGGATCTCAAGTTACCATTCCAATTGTAGAAGACCCGGCCACAAAACTAGGAGAAGATCGACGGATCGATCAACATTTGGAATGAAAAACAACTAGTCTATGATGAAAACATTAGTGTAAGTCTTCTTCACTTATTTTTGTATATCTCTTTAAGCTATTTGTCATTACGAATTAATCTATTTTTCTTTGGTTTGAAGGTACAAGCACACAAGGATGACTTTTTGAAGAGACCAGGAGGATCAAGAGAACCTGACTTTAGTAGAGATGCTGCTTTCAAGTTTTATATGGGAAAAATAGCGAGTCCACATCTTATCATATTCCATTCAAAGTATTCCATTAATGCATACATATCAATTTTTGCTTTGAAAACATTGCCAAGGTATCTTGGTGGCTATAAAGTTCCTGCAAATAGCAACAAAGTCATTCTGCTTGAAAGAAATACTACAATCAAAATTTTTGGCTATGCGCATGGTCTCCAAGGATCTTTAGCTGGACATTATCTAACTTACATAGGATATGTGCTTTCCATTGCAGAAAAAGATCCAAATAGGCTGACACCTGGTGGAAAAAGACATTTGCTACGACACTATGAGTTTGAAAGATTTCAAGACCAAGAAAATACATCAAAAAGAGCTTAGGAAGAAGAGGAAGACATGCAAGTACTCAAGAAATTTATGTAGAAAATATCAAGTGGAAGTGTGTAGCTCATGTATCTTCTTACACTTTAATTTTTTGTTGTTTGATTATTAAGAACCCAAACTTTACTATCTTTGGTTCTATTGAGTCTCCATGAATCTAACTTTTGTTGTGCGGTAGAATTCTTCCAGCGTTGTCGTCTTTGAATTTGTTGGGATATTTTGATTGCTTGTGCTTGTCGTCTTTCTTTCGAGAGCTCGTTTTTTTGTTTCTGAAGAATAATCCTTCTATAAAACCAAAAGAAAACCTCTTTGTAACTGTTGGCTCTAGTAGCTCCACCCCCGTGTTGTGTATGGTGAAAATAAGCTCCTCATGCTTGATAATGTGACTTTTCCACTCCTTGTGTGCTCCATATTGAAGGACATCCATATGTTTTTGTATACAATGGAATATGGTTGTGTAAAATATGTTGTAAACGAGTAGTACATTAGAGTTATACACATGAATAAAATCAATATTTACATAATAGCATGTGTATTGTATATTTATCTCTAAATAAAACTATAAAAAAACAATTCATGTATAAGAGAAAAATAAACATACCATGTAATGTGTTAAGTTCTGAGATGACCAAGCTTCTTGCATGCTTTTGCCAAAAGCTTGAAGTGCAAGTCTTAACTTAATGTTGTCCTCTTGGGTCCATGTTTTTTTGTCAAATACAGTAAAAATTTCATCTAAACATATCCATACCTCTGCTTTACGATTCCTTGCCTCACCCGTCTTTTACTGCATTATGTAGTAGCTTCCACAAGTTAAATCTAATCATTGAGTTTGAGACCTTTCCATGGTTTGATAGAAACCTTCGTGCTTTAACACCACCAATTGATGGTTTTGTCGGAACTTCATGTGATGTTGTTGACCTTTTAGAGCATTTTGTGATTTTGACATGACCTCCATGAAGTCCAATGCTAGAAAGGACTTCTTTGATTGTCTGAATACCCTCTTTTGATGCCTTTTCAGGTTTGAGCTTCCATGCAAATTGGATATACAAGCCGGTCAGGGTTTTGGGTCAGTGAGTGGAGTTTCCCATTTTTACCCACGTGGTGGGGTTTTTAGATTTTCTCCCACTCACTTATTGGATGGTCACTTATTCCACTCAACCCACTGTTATAAAAGCACTAGGAATGGGGCTCATTGTACATACAGTGCATCTGGTGCTAGAGTTATTGAGATCGTATTCTCTCTCTCCTCTCTCTAGCGTTCTCTCTTGGGACGCCCCCTACTGTGCTAGTGTTTCTTGTTTGTGCCACCATCGCTCTCCCTCTTGCTCACATATCCTTTCTTCCGCTACACATTTTCATAGCTAAACCTATAAGGTTGCCGAGAGATGGGTGGCTACTGGGCAAAAGCTCTATCTTGTGATCAAGATTGGGTCCATGAAGTGTTGGAAGTCCATCTGGTAAATCTGATGGGAACACGTCAGCAAACTCAGACAAAACAAATTCTAAGTAGTTTTTTACAGTACTATCAACACAATATGTTCAGACGAAGACATATCGAAAAGTAAATTATTTTCTCTACAATTCTGCACATGTAATGTACAGACATCTACATGTGATAGTGGAATATTTTAAACAGGTTTGAAGTTTGAATCTTCAAGATCCCTTGTAGGTTTTTGTAACTGGTTTCGCTGATTTAAATAATCTGCTGATTGCATGCAATATAAACAAGGATATTTGAAAGAGCACCCTTCGAGATGTTATACATGCATTTCAATGTTTTGAGGTCACCTGCCATGTGCCACTCAATAGAAAAACTGCCAACGCCCTTCACTTGTAAAAGGTTTCCTCATGTTTGTTTTTGAATGATTGTTGGTACTTGAGTTTGATGAAAATCCCAGTACAAAATATCATGATCTTCCTTATCAACCTGCAATAACCATCAATCACAGTCACTCATAAGGTTTTAATGTGTGATAATCTAAAATGTTTTGATAAGAAAAATATCACTTAGCATTTTACCTCAAATAATCCAAGCCACCAAATATGATTTTTTGATTGTACACTAAAATCTCTCTCTTTGTCTTCATCTGGGCTACAATTTGTATGATTAGAAAATTGTTTTGTAAGTGCTCGATTCATGAGTGTGATTGTCACACGTTCTATCTTTTTATGCTTGAGCATTTCACATTCATCGAGATTGATCACAAAAATAAGTAAGTTGTTTACTTCTTCAGGAGTAATTCGATAAAAATGGACCATTTGTTGTTGAAGGTTCTCCAAATCAAAAAATATATTGTTGAACTTGTTGAAGTGCACCACTCTTTTTGTAGAAAAGTCTCCTTCGATGTGTAGAGGAGGACCCAAAACGTCTGCAACTTCTGAGTTGAGCATTCTTCTAGACGTTTTCATATTAGCAGGGGTAGGCAATACAGATGAAGAGATTTTCTTATCTTTCAATCTATTTTTCACCTCTTTAAAGATTTGTGAGTAGCCCATTCTACTTATACCACTGTCATCAATGACCTTTTGTATGTTTGAAGTACTCACCTCTGCTTCATTGATAAACTCATTAATAATATTCTATTTCACCTTCTTGAATTTGGAAGAATCAATAAGCTCCCGAGCAATAGATGATAAGATAAAAAAGGAATAATATTTTTGTGCCATGATTGGATCAATATTTTCTTTTTCAAGATCATGTCCCTACAAAGTCAAGCAATGCACACGAAGCATGATATGTAAGAAAAACAAGGAAATTAACTAAACACTTTGTTAAAGCTTGCAAAAGAAACAAAAATAAATATACTACTTACTTTATGGCTCTAATCCTTCTCTTAGGTCCACCACCTCCAACTTTCAATGTTTCAATATTAGAAACTGTTCGACATCTTTGTCTCAATCCCAAAGCAGTATTCTTTATACAAGATTTTTTCAAATCTCTCTCCAGCTCAGATATAGTCGCGGTGAGAGAATTGACTTTTCGATTGCTCAAATGATGATTTTGAATTAAACCAACATTTTCTTCAATCAATTTTTGATTCAAAGCAATTACCTGCTTTGATGCCTCCGACACATGGCAACAGTAACCATAAAGACCTTTTGCTCCATCTCTAGCAAATTGTAAAAGAGATGTTGGATTTCGAAAACTAGGAGTTGAGAATAAGCAAGGATCAATTGGATATATACTCCCATCACACCATAGATCTATATTTTGATGACCTAAACATCTCAACTGGTGTTTCTGATAAGATGTAAGATTACGAGTTTTATTTCTTTTTTGTAAAGGCTCGTATTCTTCCCCTATATCAATATGAAGATTATATTTACATTTGCGTTGAGAACTAGAGGAAGCATCTTGAGCAGAGTTCTCCATTGCAAGAATACAAAAGGAAGAAGATGTTTCATAAGGAAAACACTATTAAAGCCTACATTTAACTTTTGATTTCCCTCCATTTTTTATTTTTTGCCGCATAAAATTCATTTTACCGCCATGAAGCTTGAAACAATCATGACAAGGTATAGATATTGATTACTTTTTCAGGAATAAAGAAGGAAAAAATATTTCGTGAGGAAATTAATATCAAAGCTTATGTTTAACTTTTGATTTCCCGCCTTTTTTATCTTTTGCCGCAAAATTCATTTTATTGCCACCCATAAAGCTTGAAATAATCATGACAAGATATAGATCTTGATTACTTTTGCACAAAATCTCACAAAGATATACAAACTAAGATATAATTTCATTAACATGTGTTTTTATACTTAATTAAAAGTTATACCAAAATATTTATAAAAAAGGACTTTCATTAAAGTGCTCGACTGAGTTGGATATTCTTAGAGGCCCAAAAGAGACCTCAAAAATCCCCAAATGCAGTGCCCTCAAATTTTACAAAGTAATGCATTATAAAGAAAGGATTTACCGAACCCACCAAGTCCATCAAAAAAGAACACAAGTCCTTTATTGTGCTCAATAGATTGGAGCACTTTGTCATAGACTTTGTTATGTTCTTGATTTAGTTGTCTTTTCATTTGAAAAACAACATTTAGTTGTTCATCCACATCAAACATTGCCCCTTGAGCAGGTAAATTAAAGCAACTTCATATGTGACCAATTTATTCGAGGCATGCCAAGAAAGTCACACAAAAACTTTCCATATCCTCTCAAAAGCCTATCCACACTTGCCATTGCTTTTTTCTCTGCCATGTTTGTTACATCATGTTCTTGAGTGTGCAAGACATGCAAATGGTCTTCTTAAAGTGTAGTTGAAAGCCTTCCCCATATATATTCAAAAGAGTTTCACATGCAACACCAATATAATAGCAAATATCTCATGTAATCGTGCCCCACTTTGTAAATCCTCATGACGTTACAACATTCCCCTTGTACTGCAAGCATCCTTGGAAGTAGGATAAATACACCCATTGAATGTGCAAAGATCCTCAAATGACTTTCATCAACATTTACAGACAATTAGCAGCATTCTCATAAAATATAAATCTTCGGTGGTTGGCCTCTACATTGTACATTCGACCGATGCACTTATCCCTTTGACGTTTTTTCCATTGCTTCAAGGTTTTATTCCACACTAGTTTATCAAGGAAATTATGTATAACTATCATATATTTCATTCGTGACAATCCATTCCATTAGCATCGTCTTCTGATTTCTATCATCCTCTACAACGATCTATAAGTCCTTTGTATCTCAAAACATCATTGTGTTTTTTCTTGGGAGGTGAACATGTAGACGTTGAATGTTGGGGCTTTCATCAAAAGCATAAAGTGTCCAAATAGCCTTACATGTCGGATACATAGCACATATAAAGATAGCTTTGGATTTTATCAATAACATCATCTCCATCTTGCATGACAACAATTGCTCAATTATGTCTCTTATATCTTATATAAATATTTTACAGCACTAATGGTGGAGTATACCTCAGCATTGATATGCGCTTTACATCTCTTTGATGGAAATGGATTGTATGGAATAATATATATATTATTGTTTTTATTTAAAAAAATCTACTCACCAAATCAAGACGATCCAAGGCAATTTGACCTGGAAACAACATACTTGGAACTTATTTCCATTTTGGAATGGAAGTAAATGTACGCTTTACCGTACGAGTCGAAGGTTGGGAACTTGCCTATGCACCGTGTGCGAGCCTCAAAAGGTTGCAAAACACAACTAGAAGAGTCTAGCAAGCTCAAAGGGGCATGGGTGTGTCACTCACCACTCAACACTTTCGTCGTGAAGGATTATTTTCTTTAAAAAGGAAGGAGCCACCGCCGATGCCGTGCTCAACCGCCTCATTGCCGCCAATGCCACCGCAATGCTCTCTCTCTCTCTCTCTCTCTCTCTCTCTCTCTCTCTCTCTCTCTCTCTCTCTCTCTCTCTCTCTCAAGAATGCACACACATACACACACCCGTGAGCATACGAGGAGAAGGAGACAGAGATGGAGCAAGAGCACTTCTTAGCTTACACCTTACAGAATGAGAATTTTAGGTCAAAATAGACCTTTTATAAGACTTTAACCCATTCACACATGGGCGCCCACAGTGGCTGATCAAAGTAAAAATAGTATCAAATGAGATATGTGGTGCACCTCTCATCGGCGATCACCCAAGCACCTATAGGACCGACAAGCTCGGTCCCTGACTCAAAACAATGTGATATCCGTGGATGTTTACTGGGCCGACACCCATTTTCCAAGGTTAGCACCAAGCGATGGGGAGCGTTGGGCAGTCACCAAGCCTCGTGTTTGCTCGGTGATGAATCCACTGTCGCACGTAATGACTTTAACACAAAGGTCAACACCAAGCAATAGGGAGCGTTGGAGAGTCACCAAGCCTCCTATTTGCCCAATATTGACTCCACTGCATGACTTGTAATCACATCATCAAAAGGGTCTCCATCGTCGGTTACACCAAGGTCAACACCAAGTGATAGGGAGCGTTGGGCATTCTCCAAGCTTCCTAATCACCCAGTATTGACTCCACTGTCCTAAGGTCTTTACTATTGCTTGTAATGGCTTTAACACCAAGGTCAACACCAAGCGATAGGGAGCGTTGGGCAGTCCCCAAGCTTCCTATTCGCCCAGTATTGACTCCATTGTCTGACTTGTCGGTTAACATGCCCCCCTTCCTCATGTAGATTCCATCCTTGAAAGCTATTGAGATGAGGGCCGTTCATTGAGATGGAAGAGCATTTGAGATTGAATGTCCTTGGCCTTCAGCATCACTATAAAATCAACCAAAATTGATACAGTAATTGCATTCTTATATATAATAAAAAAGCATATGCAGTTGTAAGTAGACAAATTGATTGGTATAGTAAACAATTTGTCAGCAATAGAAATTAAGCTGTAATATAATCAAACGCATAAACAGGTGTAAAGGTAAAAAATTAAACAAGTCTAGGGTCGCTAATTTAACGGTTGAAAGGCACTAGAGGTCAACTATTAATACCATGGGCAAGCTTCTCAATTTTCTCTGGTCAATTAAGTTGTTTGATAGCGAGAGCAAAGTATTTCATGTTCGAGGGCTCACTAGAGGCTATACCTAGAAGACCTTTGTATAGTTAAGCTACTATAAAAAGAATTGCTCATGAAATCATCGCCTGACTTATTTCCTTTTCTTTGACCCCCCAGAGTCTTTCACATAGATTCAATTTTGATGTGTGTGATTATTTTGTATGCCTTGGGTTTTTTTCTTTTCAAGAAAAGTCGCCCCACTGGGAACCTCTAGGGCTCTAGTACCATAGGCGATATATGTGAGTGAAATACCAAATCAAGCTAGGATTTCTCTTTCAGCTTAAGATTTTACATTGTGCCACTTTTGATTTTATTTTTTTTGTTTTTAGTATTTTAGTTTTGTAACTTTGGGGGTTCATATAACATTGTTACCCTCCCAGGCTCATCACACTAGTAAACTCCGTTTATAATACTTAAGCTAAAGGTCAATAGGGACTAAGCCCACTCAAAACCCCTAGTACATTGCACACAATGCTGCCAAAATTGGATTAAGAACCTAAATTAACCATTAATTATTAGGAAGGCATTCCCCATGGTATTAAGAGAAGATCTCTAACTCATAACTTGGTCAAACTAGCTTAGTCAGACTGCTTGATTCTGAAACCTAAACAAGGGAGTATGACATAAAATTATATAGAATCTAATGTTTAAGCTAAGCAAATGCGCGGAATATTGTGCTACCAATCACATTTAAAGCAGACAAACATGGATGTAACAACAAAGACAAGGGACAATGCTAATGGTCAAGAAACTCCTATTGTGTTGATGATCGCACTTGAGTTGAAGAGTGAACGAGAGAAAGATTCCATGAAGGTCCAAATCCTAACAACATCAACACGTTCATGTACACATTAGAAAACACAAAGAATACCTCTAGGAGGCACATTAGTGGGAAGAGGCACCAACCCTTATTGAAACACAATCAAACAACACAAGGAGGGTTCTAATTATTTGCACCCCCCATGTTTGGGAGTTAAGGGAATCGGATATTGTAGAGATTGGGAGGTAACCTTAAGGCTAAACCCCTATCCTCATCTTCGTCGAGAAAAAAAAATTCATCATCCGTGAGACCATATATGCCATCCATGTAATCATGTAACTCTTCCTCATCATTAGAGGCACAAATGTTCACTAAGAACATCACTAGACGTCTCTAGTCATCTTGATCAAGAGGGTAAGTTTGTGCGATCGGAGAGACATCCTCTACTAAGTATGGATTAGTCATGGTCAAGAGACGTATCAACCATTCTAACTCCTCGAAATTCATCTCACACGCTAGCGTATCTACCAAATCCCATTCACATGCAATCATCGGGTAGACTATGTGAAACACTTGTGCAAAGTAAAGAGGGTACCTCTCACCCAAGGTAGGGGTGAATGACTCTATCGTACTAGCCACATCTGTACACACAGATAGATGATGGTTAGAGTGAAAATCTTTTAAGGGTCATGTCAAAAGGTCGTGGACCTTGTGTTTTTATGATTTTGGGTCATGTACTAGAACTCGTAGGTTTCCAGATTTTTGTTTGGTGGCTCTTGCTCTTTTACTTTTTTATCTTTGTTTTGTGAGTATAAGGCTTTATATATACATTCCCTAAGATTGGAGATTGAGAGGTCAGGGAGGAAGGTTAAGAGGGGAGTGAGTGAACGATGAATGTCAACAAACACTTCCCCCTTCCTTAGGTAGATCATACCTTTTGGAATGATTTCGTCAACTTTTGAAACCAATTGTTCCAAGTTGTCTTGGATGAAGCTTCTTGCATTTCATCTAGTTTCAAGGGTGGTAAGGTACTCTCCCATGATTCTATTTGCAACGTTGTTGTAGGTGGTGAACTTCCAAAGGGAGGTGAAAATTCTTTTTTGTTTGTATGGATATATACAATGGTAGGTGGAGGTTGTGTCGAAGCTTCTATTTTCGCATAGGAACTACATGAAGAGCAAGAAGCTTCATTCGTTTTTTCTATGGTTGAGCTGAGCGAAACAAGTCTTTCTCGCTTGGGAACCCATACTAGCTTCGGATTCGGTGTATATTGTTCTGTGATTTTTCCTTTCCCATGATCTTTCATCGGCTTTGCTGTCACAAGATTTGACTCACATGGGTCAGGTGCAGGTAAACACAATTTATATTTTGGCACCCAGATTTGATCATTTCCTTGATAGTAGATTTGGCCTTCCAATAGTCGTTTAGGAATCCAACGCCACATGGGGCGTTTCCTAGAAGGCTTCTATTTTTTAGCATCAACCATGGTCGCTAAAGAAGAATTAGAGACCCACTTGTATGTTTTCTTTGCTATATTAGGATGCATCTTGTGTGTCTTAAGCTTTGTTTCAATTACAGAAGTTGAAGCTCTAGAGAGTTGGTGGGCTATAGGGACATATGGTTCAACCTCTTGGACATGCAATGTTTTTGGTTTTATTTCCTCGGGAGGTAATAGCTCAGGGACTATGGCTTGAGTGGCAGGGCTAATAGTTGGTTTCTGCGTTGTGACCCTCCATGTTCCCCAATCAATAGTGCATTGGGTCGCTAATTCAGGAGCACTCGATTGCACGCCTGGCATGGCTGTTGACATAGGGGCTTTCGCTTTTAACTCTCTCCTTTGCTCTACCCTACGTAAGCTCTTGATTTCCTTTTCCCTAGCCGCAATGATATATGGCTCAACCTCTTGCACTTCGGTAAGGCTTCTACCATCAGGTAATATAACCTCTGAGGGGAATAACTCTAAAGAGTCAGGGGGTGCAGTGAATGGAGTATTCACGTGCACATTCTCCAGGGGCATGTTGGTCATGAATGGTAAATTTACTTCCCCACCCCCCTCATTTATATCATGAGCTCCATGTTCGGAGCGAGTGGTTCTAGTAAATGTTTCCTTCAAGCGGCTAAGCACGCTCGGCCCAGACCGTGGACCCATGGCATGCATGTCTTGGCTTGAGGTATTAGGATTAGGCATTGTGTATCCCCCCATGACGTCGTATTTAGAGGAAGAGACACTAGACACGATATGCGGGTCCTAAGTGATATTGCCTTGGGTTCTCACTGAGGGCCTAGAGCCCAAGGTAGAGGAATAATGAGTACCCACATAAACGGAGACACTCTCGATGTGCTCGTCCTCTAGCACACAACCAGAGTCTTAGGTGCATGTGACCTCGACACTCTAGAGGTGTTGGTGAGTGCCCGTGAAGGCCGCTCACCTAGTTTTTAATGTGTTTACAACTCAATTTTTTGTATTTCTGGTCCCTTTTTTTAACCGAGCCACATAATATGTTGTGAGATAGCTCAAAACAAGCGTCTTGTCTAGAGGGATGATCCTTGCTTTACAACCCTCGGTTCGGTTACGTACAACCCTCAAAATCCTAAAACTAGTCATTTCCTAGGTGGGGAGAGGGTTAAAATTAGTAAGTCTAAAGGGTGAGTGTGAAGGGGATGGTGGAGGAACTTGTCCCACATTCCCTCCCTTCACTTGAGATCCTAGTCTTTATTTATAAGGTAGTATGAGTAGTATATCATAAGATTGAGGACTAAGGCCTGGGCCTGGGCCTGGGGAATGATTCCGATTACTCCTTTTAGGATAAGGTTTTTTAACATTTAATTTTTGAATTTCTTTTTGGTCTCAATATTCTCGAGAATTTTATATATATATATATTTATATTTCTTACAAAAAAACTTTTGTGAGGATAATGTGGCCGCATGGGCGCCGAGCTCCCACACACACACAACACCTCCTACAAACTCTACCTAGCCTCTTTTCAACTAACACAGCTAAATACAGCTAATTAATGCTAACTACCTCTGCTAACACTCTGTCAAACACGGTACTGTGCACACTTACATATAGTCAACACGACACAACAAAACACAGAAAACAAATGGAAGAAAGGCTTCCCGAGGTAGCACTGAGTGCTCCTTGAGCTTAATGCAAAGCTTTCCCCCGTAGTGGTGCCCAAAATGTAGGCTTTATCGTACGTGTCAAAGGCTGTGAACTTGCCTGTACACCATGTATGAGCCTCAAAAGGCTGCAAACACACAACTAGAAAAGCCTAGCAAGCTCAAAGGGGCAAGGGTGTGTCACTCACTGCTCAATACTTCCGTCGTGAAGGATTCTTTGTTGCAAAAGGAAGGAGCCACCACCAATGCCGTGCTCAACCGCCTCACCGTCGCCGATGCCGCCGCAATGCTCTCTCTCTCTCTCTCAAGCACACACACACACACACACACACCTGTGAGCATACGAGGGACAAAGATGGAGCAAGAGCACTTCTTATTTTACACCTTACAGAATGAGGATTTTAGGTCAAAATAGACCATTTATAAGATTTTAACCCATTCGCACATGGGTGCCCATAGTGGCTGGTCAAAGTAAAAATAGTATCAAATGAGATATGTGGTGCGCCTCTCATCAGCAATCACCCAAGCACCTATAGGACTAACAAGCCCGGTCCCTGACTCAATACAATGTGATATTCGTGGATGTTTACTGGGCCGATGCCCATTTGCCAAGGTCAGCACCAAGCAATGGGGAGCGTTGGGCGATCACCAAGCCTCCTACTTGCTTGGTGCTGACTCCGTTGTCGTATGTAATGACTTTAACACCAAGGTCAACACCAAGTGATAGGGAGCGTTGGGCAGTCACCAAGCCTCCTATTCGACCAGTATGGACTCCACTGCATGACTTGTAATCACATCACCAAAAGGGTCTCCATCTTCGGTTATGCCAAGGTCAACACCAAGCAATAGGGAGCGTTGGGCATTCCCCAAGCTTCCTATTCACCGAGTATTGACTCCACTGTCCTAAGGTCTTTACTATCGCTTGTATTGGCTTTAACACCAAGGTCAACACAAGCGATAGGGAGCATTGGGCAGTCCCCAAGCTTCATATTCGCCCAGTATTGACTCCATTGTCTGACTTGTCGGTTAATAGTAAATGGTATTAAAAAATCAGGATCTCCTCTCTTTTAGACAATAGCATAGCATCTACATACAATTGATGCATATATACAAAATATGATGGCAAAACAACTCGTCCTACTGACAAATCTACCAATGAGTTGTTATGTCAGAGAATCTAGTATTTTGTTTCAGCCATAGTAAAAATAGATTATGAAAGGTGAGCTTTTCCCTTAAGAGGCTTTTTTAGATGAGAATTATAAATTATGACGGGCTTATTTCATTGCAACATTCACACACATTAAAACGTCAAATCATGTACATAACTTGAAGAGAATAACACAATTAAAATTAATAACTTGTTTTGATGACCGGATTTTTTTGGGAGTCAGTCTCTATACTCCTCAATATGTCCATGCCAAGAAGTACCTTAGATTTAGCTAGGGAAAGAGAGAGGGGAGAATATTAATAGAATGATGACTCCGCAGGTTTAGTCAATGAGCAGAGAAGAGCAAGCAATGTTGTTGCACTACAGTTGTCATGAATCAACAAATGGAAATGAGCCTAAGTAAATGCCACGCAAGGAAGACCACTATAAAACTTTAAGGGGAGGGTCACCCTAAGGGGGTAGAGTATTCAACTATGGGACAAGTACCACCAATATCCACAGTCTTTTATGCACTAGGGTAATAGCCCAAAAGTACTCCCACATATTAGATGGAGTTACAAGACCTAGACAAACCATGTGTTAAGAGAAATTTATCCAAGAAAAGGGCTCGAAAAATGACCAATGTGAGTGTGTTTATGAGTTTGGGAGCTAGACCCTACCAGTAGTTACTATGTGTGTGTAAGAGCCCAATAAAAAATTTAAGCTATTTCAAGGAAGAAGTTAATGAGATAAAGTGCTAATATATCAAAAAAATAAGTGGAAGATAATATTTCAAAGGAAAATAATTCATAAGCTGTCACAAATGTGTGTGTGTGTGTGTGTGTGTGTGTGTGTGTATGTTGTTGTTGTTTTTAGACTACTGATACACAAAAGAACATAATACTTGAAAAGTCAGTTGGCTTTAGACAAAGGACAAAGATTAGCACAAAAAAAACTCAATCTTTGATTCATTTTTGTACATCATAGTAGTGAGAATGAGGTATCATTCTAGTGTTTTGTACATAAGATAGTCAAGAATATCTTATTCTGAAGTGAAAGAGTCCAGGTTCAGAGTCCAGGTTCATTAATGATGGACATTAGCTTAGCCAAAAAGATCCTATGTACATATAGAGTCCTCACTTAACAAGACAACAGATTCGTTAGCCTTGAATACATATTACAGGTGTCAACAAACCTATTAATTGTTATCCATGCCCTACTTAAAACCTTTTTAACTTATACCTACCAACCAAGTATTATTAAATATCACCATGTATCCATTCTCAAAACAATAAGCCACATATGAAAGTGACGTGTGTGTGTGTGTGTGCCCACCCTAACCTAGGCACCACATTCAATGACTCGGTAGTAGGCTCATTGAGTATAGTCCTACTGCCTCATCAAGTTGATGAGAATAGAATAGTCAATTTTGAAGCCAAAGAGTTGTATCATATTAAAAAATTTATGAGTCTCATCAGAGCTATAAGTGACAATGTTAACAGAGAAGATTATACTCCAATCGGAGTTTTAAGGCTTGTTAGCCAGTAGAGAATAGTATGGATGCCATTCTCAGTCAATCGTAGAAATTTTCCATGCTTCAGCCAATTTCTATGGATAGTCCTTCTCAGTCATTCTCAGTCATTCTCAGTCAATCGTAGAAATTTTCCATGCTTCAGCCAATTTCTATGGATAGTCCTCAAATGAACCGTTCATCCAAGAGTTCATCCAAAATTACTTACCTTTGTGTAATTATTTCGTCATGAAATCATAAGAGTCAAAATAATTACACAAGGGTAAGTAATTTTGGATTAACTTGCAACCTAAAATGAGTAGAGACAAAGACTACAATAGTTGTGAGTAGGAATCTCATCTATAGACAAGGAAAGACCACCTAACACCTGTCAACCTAACAAGGAATTAAAGACCACCTAACACATGTCAACCAAACAAGGAATTATAGACAATGGGTCCATTAAAGCCAATAGACAAAAATCTCCAAAGCCAGCATCTTGGTTTCTCGGCTTTCGAGGAGAACCTTGTGTTTAGGACGTGTGTGTTGTTGTTTTTAGACTTATACTTTACACAAAAGAACATAACAATTCAAAAGACAATTGCCTTTAGACAAAAGACAAAGATGAGCACAATAACAACTCAGCCTTTGATTCATTTTTGTACATCATAGTGAGAATGAGGTATCATTCTAGTGTTTTGCACACAAGATAGTCAAGAACAACTTATTTTGAAGTGAAAGAGGCCAGGTTCAATAGTGATGGACAACAACTTAGCCAAAAAGATCCTAAGTAAAGATAGAGTCCTGACTAGCATCCATATATTACAAATGTCAACAAACCTATCAATTGCTATCCATGTCCTACTTAAAACCTTTTTAATTTATACCTATCATCCATGTAGTGTTAAATATCAACAAGTATTCATTCTCAGAAAAGTAAGCCACATGAAAGTGACATGTGTGTGTGTGATGAAGCAGCCTAGGCAAAGTATAGTGACCATGCATTTTTTACTTGCCAGCTAATGCTTAAATGGCAGTTATTAGCCTATAAGGGTTCCATCCCATGGTAGATTTAAACTTAGTGTATCTTTAAAAAGTTGTAGGTTTTACAGTGTAGCTATCTACCCAAGGTGACAACATTAGGGTTTAGTAAAGTATTTTCTAATATGCTAAAAACTCAAAAGCAAGTAACAAAGTGTGTGTGTTTGCGTGTGTCTGTGTTGTGTGTGAGAGTGTGCCCACTAAATGAAATCACCATTTCTAAAATATAAGCAAGGACAGTAGTCTACATCTTCATAAAGTTATGTAACCAATAAAACAAACTTATGCTACTATCGAAGTGCTAAACAAAAAAACTATTTTTTTATGCATGTTATACAAAAGATTCTCATTCGGTGCCAAGACCTACAGATATTCAACATGAAGATCAAGGCTAGATGCAGTTTTCCATCACTAAGACACGAGTAATAGGTACGAACCTCACTCTAGAAATTACTACCAAAAAAGGGCCTTCAATAAACAAAGATTTCTATTTGAACCGGCATGGGATGGTAATGATGCAGTACTTGTAAGAGCACATGCCGGCAGCCTTCCAAGAGCTTAGAGGCACATTCAAAGATGATTAACGAGAAGTTTAGCTTATGTCGAGCCATAAGGTTGCTATGCCTATAGTATGCACGTGTGTGTGTGTGTGTGTGTGTGTGTGTGTGTGTGTGTGTGTGTGTGTGTAAACGCTTCAAAATAAACTGCTTCATACTAAACCATCATAGGTCTATGCTACCATTGAATTATAAAAAGAACTATTTTTATAGGCATGTTATACAAATCCCAGAATCTTAGTAGGTGCATAGACCTACCTGTTGAGTTGAAGCGGCTGCCATAGGTTTGAAGTACAGCCGCAGGACCAAGTGTTCAAATGATTTGTATACGACTATTAGTAGGCGCAACACCAATAAGATATTGATTAAGCTATGATTGAGCATCAACAACCATCCCAAGCTGAAGCTCCTGCTATGCTCATGTGTAAGTGTGTGAGTGTGTGAGTGTTCTCGCAGTACAACAAATGACAGGTTGTGACTAAGTGTGCTCCCGTTTCTACAGAGATTGCGATGCTTGTGCAGATGGTATTACATAATGCATGAAAAGGCTTCATATGGATCTATTTAACACAAAGCAAAAACATGTCCAGCTAGGTATGGCTTTACTCGCCACATTAGGTTAGGTGAGCCATATCGAGGGAGATTTTAATTAGGTTTAGAAAGTCGCTTTGCACATGAAGTAGGCCAGCTAATTAACAACCGCATTATACAGGTTTCCACCCAAATATGGATCAAAAAATATAACACTAATACAAATTTGATTATTTGGCCAGAATGAGGCCATGTGTATATACAAGGTAGGTAAAAACCCCAAAAATCATATTGATCTATTTCAGTTAATTGAACAACAAAAGTCATACAGTCACATACGGATTACTTGAGGATATTGTACTACCTGAAGCAACTTTTTTCTGCATAAAAGAACAATGTAATTAAATTATAATCATGTACATCATTGTGGATATGGATCTAAAATAACCCAGCTTAGCGCATTATTATTATTACCCCAAACAATTCTTTTGGACACACCATTCTCCGGGTATATATTGAGTTTGTGCAAACTATTTGTTATTCCAGTATGCAAGCAGGATCAACCAAGGTTATTAGTGTGTGTGTGTGTGTGTGTGTGTGTGTGTGTGTGTGTGTGTGTGTGTGTGTGTGTGTGTGTGTGTGTGTGTGTGTGAGAGAGAGAGAGAGAGAGAGAGAGAGAGAGAGAGAGAGAGAGAGAGAGCCCACTAAATGAAATCACCATTTCTAAAACATAAGCGAGGGCAATCGTCTACATCTTCATAAAGTTATGTAACAAAGTATTATACTCATCAGCTCCATCCTACACAATAGAGCCAGGTTATCTTATGTTACCATATACATGTGGTAGTGATGTGTGTGAACACACTAGGACCACCGGGGCATTTTTTCCCTCTTTAGGAGTTTTTTTACCACGAGCATTGTATATACGCCCATCACTCTAGGGCTATCTATCTTTCCATTGCACACTAAGTAACACACTCTCTATTGTGTGCCTTGAGCTTCCTTCGTCTTCTCCAAGCTGTGTGCGTTTCTCTGCAAACCTAATTCCAACAATTGGTATCAAAGAAGGTTACGTCCTCCTGGGCTTAGTCGCCAGCTGCTCTAGCACACGCCTGCTCACTTTCTTCGATTACAGTGAGGTTTGGCGAGGGTTCGCAGTCTGCTCAGATTTCTGATTCGGGCTCATTTCGGCCTCTGTTTCCACTACAGGCAGGTCTGCACAGGCAATTTTGTCATGTTGTGTAGAATTTCTGTCAGTGCCAATTTTTGTATAACAGGTGCCTTACAGTCTTCTACGGTTTGTGCTTTATAGCACGTGTTGTTCCCTCTTCATTTCTCCTATTTTTGGGCAGTTTTCACATCAGGTGCAACATTTACCTGGCTGACAATAACACAGATGTCTTCAAGATGTTTTCTATTGAGGACAAGTTGGATGGGGACAATTACCCTATGTGGGCTTATATGATGCAACACGTTCTTGTGTCAAAGGGCGTCTGCAATATTGTGCAGGGCATTGATGTATGTCCTGGTTCTGAGGATATAGGCAACGTTGAGGATGTTGCAGGTCTTGCTGCAAGGATTTCTGCTATTAGAGTTGTTTTGCCTATGGTAGAACAATCTCGTTGGGATGTAAAGGATGTGCAGGCTCATGCATTGATTGCCTTGTGTGTGAAGCGCATCATTGTTCCTCACATCCGTTCAGCAAAATCTGCAAAATAGGCTTGGGATATTTTGGCTGGTCTTTATGCAAGTCACAATGAGGCTAAAATTGATTTGCTGCGTAAAGAGCTAGAGTCGACGATTATGCATAAGGAAGATGATATGGACACTTATCTTTGACCAAGATGATGGTTCTGAGCATAACAATTGAGATCGACAAACTATATATAATTGTGAATATGAAGCATTGTATATGATCAAAACATTTAATACAAGCTCTTTCATAATGGTTTTTGACACAATCTTCATTCTTCTCAAGCTATATTGAATCTGTGAATTCGTTATCTAGTTCTAAGTTTGAGTGTTGTGGGTCTCCTTGTAACTCAACTTCCACATCTATTATCAGATTCTCTTCTATTTTTTCTATAGTGCATTGAGATACACCAACATTGAACTCTTCTTCGTCTTCGTTTTGACAATCATATAACTAGGTTGGCATGCCAACACTTTTGATGTGATGCAATATCTTTTCATTGCAAAATATATACACTAATTTTTTTGCTCTATTTGTTAATAGGTTGTTGCGAGTAGTGCTATGAACATACTCGTACATACTCCAATTTCTCTCTGAACTTGAGTTTGCTGCACATAGAGTCAGTACTTTCATTGCAAGGGGATGTAAGGTTGAGTAATGCTCTCCACCATTCATCATCCATCACTTCCATGTAGGTTCCCCTTTTGCGATTGACTGTACAAAATCATTCGCAAAAGGACCTTCCTTTAATCTTTGATACAATCAATTCGATCTTGAACGTTAGAGTAGAACGTGTTGACACGTCATAGAAGTCACTGACCGCGTGTCAATCACAGTGCACTTATTGCGGAGAAGTGATTCCAACCGAGTTTCAGCAGGAAGTTTCAGCATCACTGACATGCACGTTTTGTACAAATTGAGCACTCTTTGTCGTTTCAAGATAACTTTCACAACTTGACGTGTTGTGTCAATTATTTTGGGAAACCATGTGGTTTCTTCACTAGTGTACCAATCCTTTAGCACCAAGTTTAAGCTGTACGTACTACAACCATTGGCAAAAATGTGTGGAAAGCACTTCTTTATTAATTTACTAGCATTTTTACATTTCTTTGTGTTGTCCATGACTACTTGTAGACCCATCAATCTACACCAAAATTGTAAACTTTTGACATTAATTTGGGAACTTTCATGGGCATATTAGGAGCATATGCATGTAAATCACTGCATCATAATGCTTGTTTAGTATGATTTTATGACTGTTGCATATAAATGTCATTGAAATTTGAATGATTGGTCATTGTTTTGTGGGAAGCTTATAATTAAAGTGTCAAGCGTAAGCGCGATATAGAGAGAGAAGGAGTAGGCCGCAAGGTTACTGAATATGAAGTTTAAGGAGAGAGAAAGTGAAAGAAGCTAACTTTGTTTTGGGCAGATAATGAGAGAGAGAGAGAGACGAGCCGTGAAGAAGGGTTTTAGGTTTCTTTGCCGAGTGGGTTGAAAATTAGAGGAAAGGCGAGCCCTGTTCTGCAGTGAATCGAAGTGAGAGAAGAAAAGAGTTTTAACGTCCTAGGAAACTATCCCAAGAGACCTTAAAGATCTAGCGGACGAGAGTTGAACTTAAGATGAGAAGAAGTCGAGAGGGGCCGAGAGCAGTAGTTTAGGAAATAGCCAAGAATTGTGAGCAACATGGGAAGCGAGAAAATTTGGGGACCGCCAGGAGGGGCTGAGTCGAAGGAAGCCGAGTCGAGGTTGCTGGACAAGATATCGAGGGCAAGGGTGAGAATGGGCTTTAAAAATAAGAAGTCATTAAAAAATGAATTTGAAAAAAAATGTTTTTTTCTGAGAAGCTACGAATCAGTTGGAGAGGTGGGGTCGTTGGAGAGAAGTGGGGAGTCGCGAGAGCAAGAGTTGGTTGGAGAGATAGTTTTTTTCTTGCAAGAAGGAGAGCTTGAGGGTAGCACTGAAGTACAGAAGTAGAGAGAGAGAGAGAGAGTTTTAGCGCTGGCAGTTTAGTGAGAAGAAGTAGAGAGAGAAAGAGAGAAAATGGTTATGACTGTGGGCATTGATCTGCTCGAGAATGCATGAGTGTGTGTGTGTGTGTGTTATTCTTGCTTGCATAGTATAGCAATACACAGAGAAAAATAGTGAGAGAAAGGGGTAGCGTTGAAGTTAAGGAGTAGAGAGAGATTCCGTTCTCAACTTCCTGTGTATGTGTGTGTGTATATCTGTAGGTAGCGCTACAGTTGCAAGATTTGGAGAGAGAGAGAGAGAGAGAGAGAGAACGAAACCTGCTGCAAATCAGTGGTGTGTGTAATTGTCTTCTTGCTCATGTGTGTGTGGAAGTTAGTGTGTGTAGTCATAGCGCTGTAGGAGAGAGAGAGAGAGAGAGTAACGAAAATGGCCATTGAATTCTCCTATGATAAATTGACTGTGTGTGGATCGAATTCACCGTCTTGCTGAATCGTGAATGGCGCTACCTTGAAGTATCAAGAGAGAGAAGCAGGAAATTATCTACAGGTAAGTGATAGAGAGAGAAATAAAGCGAAATTCTGAAATTATGTCGATTCTTCTTTGCTTGATCATGTATATTAATGTATGGTTATGCTACTGTGAAGTGTTAGGGAGAGATAAAGTCGTTTAAAGATAAAGCATAGGAAAGAAAGAAGTCGTTTCTTGTCAACTGTGTCATCTTTCTAGCAATATTATGTGTGATTTTATGAATGAATAATGCTACTGTTAGTGTGTAGAAAGAAAGAATGAGACTTGATAAATTGAGTGTGTGTGGGTTACTATAAGCATTAATTATTGAACTTTATGACTGCGTGTATCAAAAATCAAGAGAGAGAATAATAGAAATTGCATATTATGACTGGGACTGTTGATTTCATTTCTTTATTGCTTGAAATTTAGTATGTGAATGTAGGAAGGAATGTGTGCATCACAGTGAGTGTGTGGAAAGGTTTAGAAAAAGAGAGAGAAATTAAGAAGTGAGAAATGGGAGAGAGAAAAACAAGAAAGAGAAGTAAGCAAAGAGGAGAGAGAGGAATCATATTCTAGAGAGAGATTAGTAAGTTTATTTGCCTTTAAAATTGTCTGAAATGAAACATTTTGCATAGTGTTACAATCATTTGGGGACAAAAAGATATTGACATTTTAATGGAAATTTAGCAGCTTGACTTATCAAATTGGTGTATTGAGTAAAAAAAAATGATTAAATTTGTACCTGTTGGACTACAAAATTTAGGAAATTTAGCAAAATAAGTGAAAAAACGAGCGCGTAATCTTAAATCTATTAAAATGAACTTTAGCATAGCAAAAATATGGCAAATTAGTATACGTCTAGGTTAGTTAGGGGACCGTTGGGTTACTTGAATGTTATTTAGAAGACTTGGAAGGCGATGTTCATTTGGTGCGTCCGTCGGGAGTGTCGGCTTGCTACTTTAGCTACGGGGTTTCCCGGTGCATAGAGCATGCCGATTGTTCCCTGGTTTGACTTAGAGACCTAAAGTGAGATAAAGAGTTGTTTAGTCTAGGTTAGAGAGTGAGAGCACACGTAAACATTCCCACATGGTCCTTGGACTTAAAGAGCCGTGGTTGTTTCGTGTGAGCGACAATCAAATAAAAAAATAGTACACAAGTGTCCGTGGACACTTAGAATTCTCCAATTGAAAGGGAGATTCAATCAAATTTCAATAAGTTGAGTTTCCATACTCAAAGTAATACGACTGTACTCAAGGGTTCTATGTTGTTAGAATGGGTCAGCAATTTGCCTGATCTCATTAAGTGGAAAATAATAGACAAGCTTTTAGGAGCCATGAGCGCGGTAGAGTACACTTATAAAGGCCTATACATAGGCTGGTTGTGTAGTACATTAGGAGAAGAAGGAGAGTGTGTACACGAGTACACTGAGCCGGAAAGGGCCCTAAACATAGATGCTCAGCAGTTAGAAACCTCGGAAATAATCGTTAACACCCCTACTGATCATGTGCAAAAACCCTTAACGCACTTAGACACATACGCAGCAATTCAGCTAATCGCCCACTAGAGATTAGTGGACGTAATATACTATAAGACAATAGCATTCGATTCAGGAGGGGGATACCATTGTGAAAGGTACTCGATTCCAAAAGAAAGGCCGCTAGCATTTAGCAATTTTAGGAAGTACTTGGCATTAGGGAGTGGGGTTCCTAGACAGTTGGACCCTTACATGATTAAAGAGCATAGGGACATCCTTGAGCTAGAATAAAAATCTGCATCTGAGTGGCTTTTGTAGAAGCAAGTAACTATAAAGTATGCTTGGAAAACTAATACAATTGAGGACTACTTGTATCCAGTCAAGGATTGTAGCCCCCTTATGCAACCAATTTCATATATAAAAGCTATTTTCACCTAATTAAGGATTATAACTCTAATATGTGCAGTGACAATGTATATCAACTCAAATCTATGATGGTGAAAAATGCAAGCCTTGAAGGATCTTTATATGCCCAGTACACCGATACATGACATCCAACCCTTGACTATCGACTTGTCATTTGTATATGCTCACCTTCTAAAACCAATTACAGCCCTCATTTGGACCCAATGGCTTCATCGCAATGAGCATTACTCTCCAAATTTTCAATTGTTTTGGTTTCGTACCTTTATGTTCGGTAAAGGATTTAAATATTTTTAGAAGTGGTTGCCGAATTAAGAATCACGTTCGGCCAAAAAAAAAGGCCATGTGACTCTGTAACCTTAGGTCAATTCACAAGGAGATGACGACACTCAGATACACTCCAGAGGGATTTTCCTAGTCAAAGCACCACTGTAAGCACGAGGTTTACTTTATATGTTGGAATTAGGGTTTCAGAGAAACACACACAGCTTGGAGAAGATGAAGGAAGCTCAAGGCACACAATAGAGAGTGTGTTACTTAGTGTGCAATGGAAAGATAGATAGCCCTAGATTGATGGGCGTATATACAATGCTCAGGGGAAAAAACCTCCTAAAGAGGGAAAAAATGTCCCGGCGGTCCTAGTGTGTTCACACACATCACTACCACATGTATATGGTAACAAATCCCCCCTGGAGTGATGCGGTGAACGAGAGCTGGCACATGAGTAAAGGGAAGTGCCATGCCATGAGGACAGGATTAGTCCACAAAGGGGAGTAAGCCCAAAGCTTGGCGGAAAGCTTCAAGCTTCTCACGAGACAATGCCTTTGTGAAAAGATCTGCAAGGTTGTCCTGTGTTGGCACATAAGCCAAGCTGATCTCTCTTGCTGAGAGCCTCTCCCTGACATAGTGGTAATGCACCTCAATGTGCTTTGTGCGAGGATGAAAAACTGGGTTCCTCACAACTGCCAATGCGCTCTGACTGTTAGTGTAGATAGTGTTGGCAGTGTCCTGTCCAACACCCAAATCAGCCATAAGGCGTCCTTGGCTTCCATAGGCTTGGAGCCCTTCTTAGTCCCTTGTTGAAAATGAATCCTCAAAGCGACCATAATATGATGTATGACCTCCAAAATAGTTTGTCTTTGTGAGTTGACATACTCACTAATCTCCTCAAATAGGCTAGCACAAAATTGTTGCTTTTGTTTTGCAAAGCCTATCTTTTTGTAGACAGTGGCTTTGAGATGTAACTCCCAAAATTTATTTACGTTTGTTTGGAAAATCTCATATGGGGCCATCTTCAAGCTTTTCCATTCCATGAGAACTTTGTCTTTGGCATCACTTCAATAAATTGCTTTGTAATAACAATCCTCAAATCTTTCTAGGACTTTGGAGCTTCACCTTGGATACGTAGGCTTGCCCACCATTAAGGGACTGACTTTTGGAAATGCATAGAATTATTTCAAAGCTTTGAATTCTGAAAAATATTCATCTCCAAAAGTCGTGTCAAATTGTTGGATAAAGGCCAACACTTTATCGGTTGCTCTAAAGGTTCCATCATAGGTAAGGAAAGTGATGTTCTTTCCTCCCTCTTTGAATTTCTTTAACTTACATGACCTCTTCCATATGGCATAGCTCCTTTGTTTATCCCTTCTCTCTTGGGTGGCAAATCAATGTCCTTTGTATCAAAAAGATGATGATGACGATGAAGAGGAAGAGGAGGGAGAAGATAAAGATGGTAACCCCTTTCTTCACTTTCTCTTGCTTGTATTTCTTTCTCTCTTCTTTGGATTGGCATGGGAGGGATTACTTGAATAATTTCTCCTCTTTTTGGGAGGACTAAGTGACCGTTGTGTCCACCATCTTCTTGGGTCAACATCAGGAGGGGTGTCACTTTCATACCTCTCCCTTGAAAGTTCAGGACACACTTCTTCTTCTCAAACAGTTTTCCTTTGAGGTCCTCTTCATTACCCAAAGATATTCCTCTTTTGGAGGTGTCACTAAGAGGCCTTGCATGAATTTTCTCTTCTTGGGTACTTGGGGGAACTTGAGCTTGAAGACCTTGCTTGAATTTAACTTTGAATCTTGACTTGCAAAATAGGGTTTCCCATTGCTTCTTGTAACTTGTCAACAAGGTAGTTGAAAACTCTGCAAATGCTATACCATGAGCCAAATGTAAGTTGTCAATATTAATTAAATTTTCTTGATTATGTTGGGCCATGGTTGATTTTTATTGTATGTGTATTATAGCTCTTTCCTTGGTATTGGAGTGGGCTTAACAGTGCGAGGCTAGCACCGATTCCTATTGGGAAACTCATAGCTCAATAATGGTTAAGTTGTAGGCAATTCTCAAAAGAATCCATTATTAAGACCATAGATCATGATGGTGTTCCTCGTACCCTATAAATAGACATATTAACCAAGATAATAAATCCCAATTCCACTTACCTTATTGCAATGAACAACTCTAACCTTTCATAGATTACTCAAGGACCTCTCTTCTTAGGCAAGAAAAGAGAAACCTCAAGTGTGATACCACAATCAACTAGAGAATCTGATACTTACTTTTAGATTCAACGGACTTTTACTATCAAAGGAGAGAGCTTTCCTTAAGAGAAAGATAGCAAAGAGATTATAGGTTGTGTCGAGATGATTTTTTTACACAATCACATGAAAAACACTAGAATCATGCACATAGTGCAAAGAGAAGAACCAATTAAGATTCAAACCTCAATGAGGACCAAGTTTTCTTGGAGTCGGTGTCCCCTTCAAAAGGATTTTATTATAATACTCTCAAAAGAGAGATTTGTCACAGTACATGTTTGTTCTCTACTAAGCCTTTCTTGAATCAAGAAGATGGTGTTCTGCAAGATTGTATGGTATAACCCTCCCTCCCTGTGAGGTCCCCACCCCGCCGTATCAATCAGCGGATTTGATGGTGAACCTGGTGGCCACTAGATCTATCACGGAAGCAAACAAAATGGTTCAGGGTTTGACTAGCAGACGATCTCTCATCACAAGTGAGTCGAGTTCGAGCCTACTAGCAAGGAGATCTAGCTCCACCTCGCAGGGGAAGCGTACTTAGACTATCTAGCGATCCTAAGACCCACCTTCCAAGAGGAGAGAAAACCCGAGCGCCTTTTTCTCCATGTTTCAGAGGCACGTACCCTCGAGATTTCACCGCTCTAGGGGCAATGAGTATTACTAATATCAAAGTAAGCACTATGGGGACAGAGAGTTCCCGACCAATCGGCACCACCTATCTTGTAGGCATTGGCAACCTGAGCCAAGCCCCCACTTTCCACCCCCACACTCACACTTCCTTGTGTGACCTAATTACTACCACAAAGGTTTTTCAACATAAACATTCCTTGTTTTAATTCCGAAGCACATTGTTCGTTAAGACAGCCCTTCAACCAGTATTGCAAACAACACCAAGACAGCATTCTAGTAAAAATTCTACTCAAAATTATTCATTAAAGTTCCAATGTTCTGGAGGTACAACATTCCCCCTCCAGCGAGAGTTCACTCCTCCCCTTGTCGCCTAGCTGCCCATACAACTAGGTATGTCCACCGCATAGAAAGCACGTCATGGACACTCCCACCGCATAGAAAGCAAGCCATGGGTTCCCACCGCATAGAAAGCAAGTCGTGGGTATCCACCGCATAAAAAGCAAGTCGTGGATTCAAGAGCCCTCAACGAGGAACTCTGCCCCCTGTGATCAGTAGGGGGGTTAGGACTGATTCAACATTGGAAGTAAAATGAATATGTCGAGCTAAATTTTCCCTAGCAGACATTCTTTCCTCTTGCAAACAGCATACCCATCAATAATTTCCTTCCTACTTTTAGAACTTAATGTACAATGAATTCAATGCCGAGGTTTCCGTCGGATTTCTCCAACATGTTTGGGGGTATGTTCATTCCTAACTAAACGTGTGCAATGTTAATTCAAACGACTTAAACAAAATTATGACCTACCTCTTCCATTTCTTCGTCAATGGCCCGTGAGATGGCCGGTATTTGTTCCTCCATGGGAGCTTTTCCCTTTCCATTGACATCGCTTGTTCCTGCCTCGCGGTCGTGGGCACCACCGAAGCGAGTTCTCTTAACCGGGGCCATTTTACTCACTACTTTAATTAGTTAGCTTGGAGAAAAATCTAAGGTTCGCAAGCGTCACAACAACCCAATAGATAGATTAGTAACATCAATTAATCCCTTCTATATGAGAGGTCTAGATTTTTCATATAGTAATCATTATGGATGACACATAATCCTATGGGAACCGGCTCTAAAGATAATTACTCGGCTTACATGATTAAGAATAATAGGATTTCACTAATGGAATTACCAGAGAGATGAATTAAGCACGATTAATCTCTTTCCTAGCAATTAGAAGGTGCAAAATCACCGCATGCATAGGTGTGAGAAAAACCACCTTTTAGAGACTTAATGACAGATTAATCTTACCTTAATTATATCCTAATGCATAACAGAAATGAATCTAAATCAGCTACAATATTAATGCGTGATAGAAAGAGTGATTCTCATCAATCTACACAATTACCAGCTTACCGATTAATTATATGCTACCTAGAGAGAGAAAATTCTAATAATCATGCACTAATCATTAATTAAGGATGATGAATGGCTGATAATTCAGCTATGGTGTGATGATTACATAATAGAATATGGTTAAAGAGAAATTAGAGAGTAATTATAGAGAATTACAACTAGGAATAGGCATTATAGACGAGGAATTTAGATGGTAATGAAAAGGATTTGCAGAAAGCATTAATTAAACCGTGGTTACCATGATTAAGGGCTGATAATCTTCTCGATTCTCTGATCTAATCGAGCTTCTTGAGGCAAGAATTCGACAGCACCTCCCTCCTTTCTTCTCCTTCAAAGGATGTGTGTACCGGCAACACCTTCCAAGGTGTGTGTGTGTGTGTGTGTGTGCACTATGTGTGTGTGAGCATATGTGTGTGTGTGTGTGTGTGTGTGTGTGTGTGTGTGTGTGTGTGCACTGGCCTTTAAATAGGCTCCTACAGGCTGAAAATTGACCTGGGTTGCTAAATGCATCTGGGAGCTTCTCCAGTTAAGCATGGCAAGTCTATTTCCCTACTCACTAAGTGTCAGGTTGGCTAGGTTAACTGACTCTGAGACTTAGTCACTGGCTTGGCAGCTTTCCCAGAACTCCCACAAGGCAAGAGGGCGCCCCCTAGCTGCTAAAGGTGATCTGGAGTGGCTTGGGACCTGTTCCCACACAATCCCGGGCTCCGATGCCTCCCCTCTCAATTTTTTGGAAAATTTGATTTTAGGCTAAAACGGGTCATACGAGTCGGATTTTGATGCCGTAAATTTCTATACGGAGCTCTAACTAAGACGTAGTGGCCCGAGTACCTGCCATATTTAGCAACCCTCGGGGTCCGAAAATGCATTTTTTCAAATTTGGGGTACGGGTGCAGTTTTTCGAGACGATCAAAACTGGACGGGTCGGGTGACCAAAAACTTACTAATTTTGAAATTTTTTTAACAAAAAAAATATTTTAATTCACATTTCGAAGCTTTAAAACATTCTAAACATCATGGCACTGACAGAATTTGGAAAACTGCTAAAAATAGTAACTTTTTCCATTATATTAATTTCAACGTACAATGGTGCTCTTTTGATCGGGGTCAAAGACCTTACAACCTCCCCAACGTGAAAAAATTGACATGTCCTCATCTCAAGAATGTGTTTGGGTAATCTTTTAAGAGCGTTGGTTCGTCCTCCCACGTTGCATCTTCTTCAGGGTAATCCTTCCACTTCACCAGATGCTCCGTGATAGTTCTGTTGCGTAACTTCCTTTCCCTTGTTTCAAGTACGTAGTCAGGTTGGAGCTCCAGAACTCCTTGTGCTAGCATGACTATCTGATCTGAGTCCAAGAATTGATCGGAGTTAGGAATAGAGGGTTTGAGTAAGCTGACGTGGAACACATCATGAATCTTCAAGTTTGTAGGTAACTTTAGCTTGTAGGCTTGGTCACTCACAACCTTAACGATCTCGAATGGTCCACAATACCTTGGGCTTAGCTTCTTATATATGCCTAGTGATAAGTTGCTTTTCGGACTCGCAGAAAAACCTTATCCCCTTCTTTGAAAGTTCTTTCTGAACGGTTCTTATCTGCATAGTGCTTCTGTCTATCCTGAGCGTCCTGAATGTCCTGGCGAATAGCTCTAGTATGTGCTTCCATATCTTCTAACATCTTCCTAGATGCTTCTACCTTGATGGTTGGATCAGAGAAGTTCAGTGGCGCTAAATAGTCCTGTCCATAAAGAGCTTTGAAGGGTGACATTCCAATGCTTCTGTGTTCGGAAGAGTTGTAAGCATACTCCACCAAAGGTAGATACTGTAACCACTTCTTTGGCTCTTGCGAACAATAGGCTCTGAGAATGTCCTCGATGACTTGATTAACTCTTTCAGTTTGCCCATCTGTCTGGGGATGATACGTTGTACTGAAGGCTAATTGTGACCCAATAGATTGGAAAAGAGAAGTCCAAAATTTTGATGTAAACTTGGCATCTCTATCACTGACGATACGTTTGGGTAGACCATGTAACCTAAAAATCTCCTTGATGAATACCCGACTAATATCTGAAGCAGTAAAGGTTGTCTTTACGGGTATTAGATGAGCCACTTTTGTGAGCATATCAACAACCACGAAAACAAAATCATAACCTCCTGTAGAAGGTAATCCTGTAACAAAATCCATACTCATGCATTCCCATTTCATCTGGGGTATGTCAAGAGGTTGAATTTGCCCTGGTAACTTGATTCTTTCGGCCTTTATCCACTGACAAGAAAGACACTGCCTCACATAGCGAAGTATGTCTCCTTTCATTCCAGTCCAAAAATAACTCCTCCTGATCGCATGAAGAGTCTTAGCATAGCCTGGATGTCCGGATGTAGGGCTATCATGTGCTTCATACAAAATGGCCTTCTTTAAGGCTGGATCTCTGGGTACACAGAGTCTATGTCTGTAGTAAAGACTTCCTCCCATAAGAGAGTAATCTTTAGCTTCAGGCATCTTATTCTGCTGGACTAGAGATACTATACGCTGGTATTCTGGATCTACTAAAGATGCTTCTTTGATTCTATCCCAGATAGGGTTATTTGGAATAGAGATAGCTTCGAGAAAGGATTTTCAGCTAAGACCATCTGCAACTGCATTTTCGTTCCCTGGTCTATACTTTATGTCAAGGTCATATTCCTGTAATAGCTCTATCCATCGTCGTTGTCGCATATTGAGAATAGGTTGAGTAAAAATCCATTTTAAGGTCTTGTGGTCTGTAACCAGCTGAAACTTGCGCCCAAGAAGATAATGTCTCCATAACTTCAGCGCATGAATAACTGCTAAAAGTTCCAAATCATGAGTAGGATAATTCTTCTCATGATCTCTCAACTTTCGCGAAGTATACGCCACTGGTCTTCCTTCTTGAGTAAGAACTCCGCCTAGAGCAAATTTGCTAGCGTCGGTCGCTACTTCAAATTCCTTGCTGAAATCGGAAGCTTCAAAATAGGAGCTGAGACCAAGAACTCTTTTAGTTTAGCAAAGCTAGAATCGTGCTCGGTCTTCCATTCGATCCTCATTCCTTTCTTCAGGAGTTCCGTCAAAGGTGCAGCAATACGTGCATAGTCCTTGACAAAAATCTTGTACCATCCCGTTATCACAAGAAATCCTCTTACTTCAGTGACAGTGGATGGTTGAGGCCAATCAACGATATCCTTGACTTTGTCTGGGTCCACTGAAATCCCTTTAGCCGATATGACAAATCCAAGATAGATTACCTTTGGTGAGCAAAAAGTGCACTTGCTCTCTTTAGCGTAAAGTTGGTGTTCACGAAGAAGATCAAGTACCTTGCGGACATGTTCTTCGTGGTCTGCCTCGTTCTTAGAATAGATCAGAATGTCATCAAAGAAAACCAAGACAAAATCATCCAGGTAAGGTCTGAAAATATCCTGCATAAGTCGATTGAAGCTTGCAGGAGCATTTGTTAGACCAAAAGACATTACTGTGAACTCGTAGTGCCCATACCTAGTATTGAAAGCTGTCTTTGGAATATTTGATTCCTTGATCTTGATTTGATAATATCCTGACATTAGGTCAATCTTTGTAAACATTTTGGCGCCGTGGAGCCTGTCCAAGAGTTTGTCAATCCTTGGAATTGGATACTTGTTCTTGACACCAATAATGCATTCTAACTCACCAATAATGCACCCTAACTCACATGCAACTTATCCTATCTTCCAAAATAGTATACCCCACCCCCCCTTTCTCTCTCCTATCATATCCCATGACCCAAATACCCCCCCCTCTCTCTAAAGGGCGCCATGTCTCTTGTCTTGTAGCTAAATAACCTCCCCCACACTCACACACACTTAGTTTCACTGAAAAAGGTGCCCACAAACCCATCCCCACCCGGTGGTTACCTGATTTTTCTTGTGTTCACACACATTTGCACCCAGATTCACCTCTGAACACACTCCCCTCTCTCCCCTCTTGTAATTACTTTATTCTCCATGTCACCTCTCACTTTTTTTTCATCAATCCATCTCTCTCTCTTAGTCTCTCTCTCATGAGACTGCTGTTTTGGCACATATACACATAGCTAGACAAGTGGGGCCCACAGTCACATGGCCTATGTAGATAATGATTTCTTCATTTCTAAATTCTAGAATTTCTCCTCCCCCCCCCCTCCCCTATATAAAGAGGGATCAACATCACACTAAACACACACACAACATCACCAAAGAGTACACTATGCACTGTGTGTGCCTAGTGCACACACACACACACCCACACCATCACCATCACCACAATCACCATGCTCGTCTTGAGCATGACCTCTACACCCTTGGGCTATGGAAGATGAAGAGCAACTAAATGAAGGATGATGGCCATAACCCTCATGCGAGTCTTCGCCATCAACTCCCACCTATCCGCCATGTGCTCTACCACTCTCTCCCTTCTCATTCCCCTACCGTATGCTTCCCATTTCATCGCCTTATTCTCTAAATAAAGCTTGAGGTTTTGTGAGTATGTTTTCCTGCAATGTTTTGCCCATGTGAGGTGTGCGGAATTGCCACCTAGTCTTGTGTTTGGAGTGAGCTTGTGTATGTGTGAAGGGTGTGCGGATTCGCCATCCTTCTGTGGTGCCTAAGTACTAAGCCCCTATACCCCCTCCCTCTCTCTCTCTCTCTCTCTCTCTCTCTCTCTCTCTCTCTCTCTCTCTCTCTCTCTCTCTCTCTCTCTCTCACTTGATCTCATTTCCCTTCCTCTTCATCATTACTCCCAAGCATCCATCTCTCTTGGATGAAAACTTTGTTATGGTGGTGTGTTGTTTGCGTCCTAGCCGCAGAAGCTAGGTGGTGCCCCCTGCTTGATTTACCATGACAGGCTCGAGGCGCGCCATTCGGTCCCCGGTGTTTTAGAGGCCATCGGGGGTTCGGGGTTCGCTTTGCTCCTGTCAGCACGTCATGGACACTCCCACCGCATAGAAAGCAAGCCGTGGGTTCCCACCGCATAGAAAGCAAGTCGTGGGTATCCACCGCATAAAAAGCAAGTCGTGGATTCAAGAGCCCTTAACGAGGAACTCTGCCCCCTGTGATCAGTAGGGGGGTTAGGACTGATTCAACATTGGAAGTAAAATGAACATGTCCAGCTAAATTTTCCCTAGCAGACATTCTTTCCTCTTGCAAACAGCATACCCATCAATCATTTCCTTCCTACTTTTAGAACTTAATGTACAATGAATTCAATGCCGAGGTTTCCGTCGGATTTCTCCAACATGTTTGGGGGTATGTTCATTCTTAACTAAACGTGTGCAATGTTAATTCAAACGACTTAAACAAAATTATGACCTACCTCTTCCATTTCTTCGTCAATGGCCCGTGAGATGGCCGGTATTTGTTCCTCCATGGGAGCTTTTCCCTTTCCATTGACATTGCTTGTTCCTGCCTCGCGGTCGTGGGCACCACCGAAGCTAGTTCTCTTAACCGGGGCCATTTTACTCACTATTTTAATAAGTTAGCTTGGAGAAAAATCTAAGGTTCGCAAGCGTCACAACAACCCAATAGATAGATTAGTAACATCAATTAATCCCTCCTATATGAGAGGTCTAGATTTTTCATATAGTAATCATTATGGATGACACATAATCCTATGGGAACCGGCTCTAAAGATAATTACTCAGCTTACATGATTAAGAATAATAGGATTTCACTAATGGAATTACCAGAGAGAAAAAAGCCAATACACATCAAAAACGGAATCTTAGGGAGAAATGGATTCAGATCCTGAGGAAACATCGAGTGAACCAAGTATAGAAACTGAACACTCAAGGCCTAGAACGACCATCTATGGTAATTTATATGAGAGTGAAGAAGATACAAGCGAAGACCTATCAGGCGAGTCGAGTTCAAACATTTACCAAAATCAAAACCTTAACAAGAAACAAAGGTCATATAAGAGACGACGATATCGAGCAAATGTGAGAGCTAGGATAAACAAGGAAAGATCTACTGCAGAATGGCTTAGCTATCTAGGGGCATGTGATGCTCATCAAAAGCTAGTAGACAATTGGGGTGAACATCTCCAGAGTGTCATGTGGTGCAGCCCGCGACCCATTGACCTCGCTCAATTGGAGGTTACAGAGCCGAAATTGAGTCGAACTATAAGAAGACGTCAAAACCAAGAGTTAGCACAACAACAAAAGGAGGCAGAACTAAAAGAAAGGTCTCTGTCAGGACAAGAGCCTGCTGACTTGCATACGGCTCTTGAACATTTTAAATCTTATACCACGGGGGAGCGAAAGGTTGTGTATGCCAAAGCCCAACGAATACCTACCAATGGAAGCAGTGGAGTCTATGATGGTCCAGCGGTAGTTAAAGAGATAGAATTAGCAGAACCAAGTGAGGAGTCTAAACCAGTCTTTATTGCTCAAGACCTTACCGAAACTGAAGAGGCTGTACTTAAGGAGCTCCTCAAGGAATACAAGGATATATTTGCTTGGACATATCATGACATGAAGGGCGTTCCACCTTCTGTGGTGCAACATACAATTCCCATGATCAACACTGCTAAACCCGTCCAGCAACGACCCTATCCAATGAATCCTAAGTACGCCAAAATTGTACAAGAGGAGATTGAAAAACTTATCCAATGTGGATTCATATACCCTATTGAGCACTTAGAATGGGTTTCTCCAATAGTCATTGTGCCAAAAAAGAATGGGAAACTAAGAGTGTGCGTGGACCTCAAGAAAGTTAATGCAGCTACTAGGAGAGATCATTATCCCTTGCCATATTCAGAACATGTGCTTGAAAGAGTTGCGGGCAAGGAAGCTTATAGCTTTTTAGATGGGTACTCTGGTTACAATCAAATCACAATTGCATTAGAGGACCAAGCTAAAACTGCTTTTATCACAGAGTTTGGAGTGTTTGCATTTTGTGTTATGGCTTTTGGCTTAACAAATGCCCCTGCTACATTCCAACGATTGATAAACACTACGTTTAAAGAATTTCTAAGGGAGTTTTGTGAAGCTTTCCTAGACGACCTTTGTGTTTATTCTTCTTGGGAGAAGCATTTGTTATATCTATGAAAAATATTTGAAAGGTGCAGATTTTATCGCATCTCATTGAACCCTTTCAAATGCCAATTTTGGGTTAAGCATGGAGTCATTCTAGGGCATATAGTGTCCAAGAACGGGATATCCACAGATGAGAGTAAGATTAAAGCCATTGCCGATTTGCCACCACCTACGAACTATAAAGGAGTTCAAAGATTTATGGGCTATGTTGGTTATTATCGAAGGTTTATTTTAAACTTTGCCGAGATAGCGCGTCCATTGTACAAGCTTCTTATCGAATTTCACTGGACGGAAGAATGTCATCAATCTTATGAGTTATTAAAGAAGGCCCTAACAAGTGCTCCAATCCTACGAACACCTGATTCGAATGTACCTTTTCATGTGCATATTGATGCATCAAATTTTGCTATTAGGTGTGTTCTAACTCAACCAGGAGAACATAAATTGGACTACCCTATTAGCTTTGCAAGTCGCCAATTAAATGATGCCGAGATGAACTACACTACTACAGAGCGCGAAGGTCTAGCTATGATTTACGCAGTAAAGAAATTTCGCTATTACCTTCTTGCTACCAAGTTTGTGTTTTATGTTGATCATCAAGCATTGCTATATTTGGTAAACAAGCCGTGTTCCATAGGTCGAATTACACGATGGTTGTTAATTCGTCTTAAGTTTGACTTCACTGTTGTTGTGAGGCCTGGGAGGAAACATGTCATGGCGGATCATTTATCTCGTATCCCTAATGGCAAAGCTCCTACGGGGGTTGATGATGAATTTCCTGATACTCCTTTGTTCATTGTTGAGACAATGCCTGAATGGAGTCAAAAGATTGTTAACTTCTTAGTTAATGGTTTTCCACCCAAAGAGCTGCGAAAAGATATAGCTCGAAAATTAATCAAGGAATGCGAACCCTATTGCTTACTGGCTGGAACTCTCTATAAGAGAGGAAAATATGATGTTCTTAGACGCTGTGCCCGCGAGGATGAGTATTTATATATTCTACAAGAGGCACACATGGGCGTAGCTGGTGGTCACTTTTCAGGAAAGTTGATTGCCCGAAAGATCTTACAATCAGGCTATTGGTGGCCCACTCTGTTTAAGGATGCATCACTTTTTGCAAAGGGATGTAATGAATGTCAACGCTTCAAGAAGCACAAAGAAGTGATAGGATGCCTCTACATCCCATCAAGGTAACCCAACCATTTGAAAAGTGGGGCTTAGATTTTGTAGGACCGATTAGTCCGGCTGTACGTAACACGCAATCACGATATATCATTGTGGCTATCGACTATGTAACCAAATGGGCTGAAGCAAAAGCAACACGAAAGGCGGATGCAAAAACAACAGCTAAGTTCCTCTTTGAGAACATTATCACACGTTTTGGATGCCCCTTTGAACTTGTGAGTGACAATGGAACTTATTTTATAAATGAAGTAATGAAAGAACTCACATCAAACTTCATGATATCTCACCACAAGTCTACACCCTATTATCCCCAAGCAAATGGCCAAGCTGAGAGTACCAACAAAACTCTCATCTCCATTTTGACAAAGACAGTTGAGGCTCATCGCACTGATTGGGACCTAAAGCTTACATTAGCTTTATGGGCTTATCGTACTGCGTATAAAGTTGTTATTAATTGCACACCGTTTAAGATGGTGTATGGCCAAGAAGCAGTTATGCCATGGGAGTTTGTCATTCCTAGTCTTCGAGTAGCTTCTCAAGAAGGTTGGGATGGTAACCCCTTAGTGGAGCGACTATATATCCTGGAAAGGCTAGATGAAGAGAGGCAATTAGCTGTGCGAAATGCTCTGGTGGAGAAGGATAGGAGAAAGAATTGGTTTGATAGCCATTTAAAGGATAAAGACATCAAGGTTGGTGATAAAGTTCTTATGTACGGGGTACGTAATGAAAAGAAGAAATTGAAATACGCTGGTAAGGGACCATATCGAGTGTGTGAAATCACCCCGCAAGGGACCATTCGTGTGGAGACTCTAGATGGAGTTGAAACCATTGGATTCCTTAATGGGAGTAAATTCAAAAGATATTATGATCCTCTAAGCCAGGAAGAGTTGCAAGCCATCCATCAAAAGAAGGCTGCCAAGGAACAAGCAGAGCTTAGAAAAATCCAAGCAAGAGTTGAGGCTCGAGAACGACAACAACGTCTTAGACGCCAACGAGAGGCTAATCTGGGAATCACGCAAGCATTTTTCACGGACACGGATGACGACTCATTAGAATCTGAGACACCGCTACGATACCCAATTGAGCTAAATAGCCCCTATGGGAAAGTACTATACAATGCCTTATTAGATACGGGAGCTAAACACAATTTGTTATCCTATGGAGTTTAGTGTCAATTAGGGAAACCGACCCTATCCCCAAGTACGATACAAGTCAAGGGTATTAATAAAAAGAAAACTGCTATTCTTGGAGTCCTTCATACCCCTGTTGTCTATGACAATGGAAGCATAGTGCAGAGGTTTCTAGTCATGCCCGTGGGAGCTATGGAAGGCAACGTAAACCTGGGACGCACATGGATGTTGGCAACCAAATGCACTATTGATTGGGATACTGGTAGTGTCACGACGCGACCACCGACTCTTACCCCTATCATTCAAGCAAAGTCACCTACGTTGCAAACTCTAGCAAAGTTGAAGGATAGACAACATTCACAAGCCAAGGTGGTTAACTCGTCTTTGTCGGCTACCCATGAACCTAGCACTTCAACACTTGTAGTTGCAGCAAGCAGTAATATTGCAAGTACTCAACCTGCACGACCTAAGAGTACATATCAATGGGTCCCCAAGGCCTTACTTCCAACTACCTCAACCCTCCCATCCATTTCAAGAAAAAATTTCAGTGGAGAACCAAGAGCGCTCTCTAGGAGATTCAAGACCAAATCACGATGGATTCCAAAACGACTATTAGAAGCCCAAGGCTTCTATGATGGAAATGAGCAAATTTGGGTACCTAAACGTAAAATGTGTCCTTCCCTATTGACAACAAACCCATATGAGTCAAACAGTGTAACGCTAAAGCCAATGGTAGACCGCGGGAAGGGAAAGATCACAGAATGCTACACACCTAGTCCAGAGCTATTTTGGGCTCCAAGGCAAAACCAATTTATTCCACCTAGCTCAGGAAGGGGGGAGTTCCATGAAGCTTCTAGCTCTTCATGTAATACATCCATAGAGGTAAAAGCTTCTACACAGCCTCCATCTATAGTAGTGGACCTCCATGAAGCTACAAAAGAATCCACACCTCCCAGTGTTCAAGAATCACCTGATGAACCACTTCAAGTTCGATCTTGGGAGAGTACCTTACCACCCTTGCAACTTGACGAGGCACCTAGGGTAATAGAAAACTACTGGCAAAAATCCTCACCTATTACCAACTGGAACAATTGGTTTCAAAGGGTGACGAGCTCATTTCAAACGGTATGATCTACCCAAGGAAGGGGGGAGTGTTTGCTGACAATCATCACTCACTCACTTTCCTCTCAACCTTTCCCCATGACCCCTTAAATCTCCAATCTTAGGGAATGTATATATAAAGCCTTATACTCACAAAAACAAGATAAAAAAGTAAAAGAGCAAGAGCCATAACACAAAATCATAAAAACAAATTATGCACAAGAACACGACCCTTGTAATATTTACACTCTAACCATCATCTATTTGCGTGTACAGATATGGCTAGTACGCTAGAGTCATCCACTCCTGCCTTGGGTGAGAGGTACCCTCGTTACTTTTCACAAATATTTCACGTGGTCTTTCCAATGCTTGCATGTGAATGGGATTTGATAGGTACGCTAGCATGTGAGAGGAATTTTGAGGAGTTAGAATGGCTGGCACGTCTCTTGACCACGTCTGATCCATACTTAGTAGAGAGCGTTTCTCCCATTGCACAAGCCTACCCTTTTGACCAAGATGACTATAGGCGTCTAGTGACCTTCTTAGTAAACATGGGCACCTATGATGAAGAAGAAAATTTACAGGACTACACAGATGGCACATATGGTCTCATGGATGATGACTTTGTTTATCTCGATGACGAGGATAGGGGTTTAGCCTTAGGGTTTCCCCCCAACCTCTACAATATCCTATTCCCTTGACTCTCTAGGGGGAGTGCAAATAATTAGGTAAGGGTTCCTTATGTTTTTTGTTGTGTTCAATAAGTGTTGGTACCTTTTCCCACTAATGTGCCTCCTGGAGGTATTCCTTTTGTTTCCTAGTGTGTACAGGAGCGTGTTTCTATTGATAGGATTTGGACCTTCATGAAATCTTTATCTCGACTCACTCTTCAAATCAAGCGCGACCATCGACACAAACAGGTGTTTCTTGTCCATTAGCATTGCCCCTTATCTTTTTTGCATCTATGATTGTCTGCTTTAATTGTGATTGGTAGGATAATATCCAACACATTTGCTTAGTAACAAACATTTAATTCAATGTAATTTTTTGTCATAATCACTTGTCTAGGTTTAAAAATCAACCAGTCCGACTAAGCTAGTTTGACCAAGTTAGGTGTTAGAGATCTTCTCTTAA